>NC_056528.1:11030369-11104499 GCF_019175285.1 Sceloporus undulatus | reverse complement strand
TAATAATAATAATAATAATAATAATAATAATAATAATAATAATAATATGTTGTTTTTTTTTAATATTTCCCGCTTCTCCCGCTGGATTGAAGCAGGATTACAACAGAATATACAATACAGCAGTACGATACAAAGCAGTTTCAAATGCAAATACAATTACAAATACAATTACAATAATACCAGCAACAATTATTAAAAACAGTATATAAAATAGTCCTCTAGCTAAAAAAAGCATGCAATGTGCCGATCCTGACTGGGGTCTTAGTTTAGCTTCTATTAGAGAAATATACTTTATGAGGAGTCGGGAGGGTATGCTAATTGGAAGAGATAAGTTTTTAATGCCTTCTTAAAGGTTTCCAAAGTAGGAATAAGCCAATCTCTTCCGGAAGATTGTTCCAGTGCATGGGGACTGTAGCCGAAAATGCTCTTTGTTGAGTAGATGTTAATCTCACCCTGGGATGCTCGAATAAATACGTCCCTGTTGTTCTGAGAGTGTGGGCGGATTGTGTAGGGAGAGGTGTTCCCTCAAGTAACTTGGGCCCAAGCCATGTAGGGCTTTAAAGGTAATAACCAACACTTTGTATTGAGCCCGGAAGCTAATAGGCAGCCAGTGTAAAGATTTTAGTACCGGTGTTATATGGTCTGACCTGGAAGTTCCAGTGACCAATCTGGCTGCAGCATTTTGTACTAGCTGAAGCTTCTGAACCTGGTACAAAGGAAGCTCCATGTAGAGCGCATTACAGAAGTCCAAGCGAGAGGTTACCAGTGTGTGTACTACAGTTTCAAGGTCCTTTCGGTCCAGACAGGGACGCAGTTGGCGTATCAGCCGAAGCTGGTACCACGCACTCCTGGCCATCGCATCCACTTGAGATGATAACTGTAGAGATGAGTCCAGGAGTACTCCCAAACTGCGAACTTTGTCCTTTAGGGGAAGTGTGACCCCGTCCAGGACTGGATGGCAAATTTCTCTGTCTGGACTTGGGGTACCTATCACAAGTACCTCTGTTTTCTCTGGATTCAGCTTGAGTTTGTTTTCCCTCATCCAGCCCATTACTGACCCCAGGCAGGCATCCAGAGAAGAGATGCCTTCCTTAGTCATTGTATCAGTCGGAGACATGGAGAGTTAGATCTGGGTGTCATCAGCGTACTGGTAACACCAAGCTCCATGTTTCCATATGATCTGACCCAGTGGTTTCATGTAAATATTAAACAGTATGGGGGACAGAATGGTGCCCTGGGGGACACCCGATGTCAGCTCTCTTTTCTGAGAGCAGCTGTTCCCCAGCCTCACCATCTGGGACCTATCCAAGAGGTAGGAGCGGAGCCACTGGAGTGCAGTGCCCCCGATGCCCAGCTCGCTCAGGCGTTCCAGAAGGATACCGTGGTCAATGGTATCGAAGGCCACTGAGATGTCCAAAAGCACCAACAGGGTCACACTTCCCCTGTCGATGCCCAGACGAAGGTCATCGACTAAGGCAACCATGGCAGTCTCAGCTCCGTATCCCACTCTGAAGCCAGTTTGAAATGGGTCCAGATAATCGGTTTCATCCAAGATGGCTAGGAGTTGAAAGGTGACTGCCCTCTCGATCACCTTGCCCAAGAATGGTAATAGGGAGACCGGTCTATAGTTACATATTTGCAGGGGATCTAGGGAGGGTTTTTTTAAGGAGTGGTTTCACTATTGCCTGTTTTAAGGCAGATGGAAATATACCCCCCTGAAGAGATGCATTAAGTATAAGATGTAATGGTGTTTTTATTGCATCTCCTCCCTGGACGGTCAGCCAAGATAGGCAAGGGTCGAGAGGACATGTCATCCTTTTTACACAACCAAGGAGCTTGTCCACGTCATTGGTATTTACAAACTCAAAGTGATCCAGTTTAATTCTGTTTCCAGAGTCACTGGATACCTCTTCTATAGGTTCTGTCAAAACGCCGGCATCAAGGTCAGCCCTTATCTGAGAGATTTTATTGGCAAAAAAGTCATTAAAAGCGTCACAGCAGGCTATGGTTGGTTCTAATAGAGGGTTCAGGGAGGCCGGCAGTTGAGTTAATTCCTTAACTACCCTGAACAGCTCTGCTGGACGAGACTCTGCCGATGCAATCCGTGCAGCACAGAATGAATTCTTTGCTGCATCAATTGCCACTCCGTAGGAACGTAACATGTTCTCATGGAGTGTCTTGTCAGATATGCGTTGATGTTTCCGCCAGCTGCGCTCTAGTTGTTGCACAGCCCGCTTCATCTGGTGAAGATCTTCCGTGTACCAGGGTTTTCTATTTGGAGCAGGCTGGTAAGGACGCTCGGGTGCGATAGAGTCTATTGCCTCGGTAAGGATATTATTCCAATTATATACCAGGGTATCAACAGAATCGCCATTGTTCCCAATCATAACTCCCTCTAGGGCTTCTTGGAACATTTTGGGTTCCATCAGCCTTCAAGGATGGACCATTCTAATTGGTCCTCCACCCTCGAGGGGTTTTTGGATTGTGGCCTTCAGTCCTACCTTGACCAGGAAATGGTCCGTCCATGACAAGGGGGAGATATCCATTACCTCTGCTCACGGATGTTCTCGGTCTGTACTAAAGACCACGTCGAGTGTATTACCTGCGCAATGTGTCGGACCCAGGACCAACTGGTACAGGCTCATGGCTGTCATGGAATCCATGAACTGCCGAGCCGCACCTGGTAGATCTGGTGAGCCGGCCTTGAAGGGGATGTTGAGGTCCCCCAGGACAAGGAGCCTGGGAGACTCCAGCACCAGCTCTGAGACCAGCTGTGTCCGCTCAGCCAGGGAGTCTGTTAGCCCACGGGGTGGACAGTAGACCAACAGAATCCCTATACTGCCCTTGGCCTTTAGGGTCAGGTAAATACACTCAATGTGTCTCAGTTTCATGACTGAGTTCCTGGTCAAACTGATATGATTTTTATGGACCATGGCCACACCGCCCCCTCGCTCACTTTCCCTAACCTGCTCCTTCACTACATACCCAGCCGGGAGAGTTTTGGCCCAGGTCACACAGCTATCCTCCCCCAGCCAGGTTTCTGTAATACATGCTAGATCGGCGTTTTCCTCAAATAGCAGGTCATATATAATATGGGATTTGTTTTTTGCTGACCTAGTATTACATAGGAGCAAGGTAAGGGTTTGTGGTATGATTGGGACGATCCTCGGTTCTTTTGGGTTAACAGGGTGACTGGAAGGTGGGATAGATGTTAAGTATCGATCTCGTCTTTCCTTGTGCTGTTACAAAAATTTGAGGACTGAAGGAATGTTTTATCAAGGAATGGCACTGAACTATGACTCTAGAGACCTGGGTTCAAATCTCAACTCGGCCATAGAAACCCACTGGGCAAGGCACATTCTCTCAGCCTCAAAGGGAAGCAAAGGCAAACCTGCCTCTGAACAAGCCTTGCCAATGAAAACCCATTATAGGTTGCCTTTAGGGTCTCCATAAGTCAGAAATGACTTGAAGGCACATGTCATCACTCTGTTTAAGGCAAGGCATATTTGAGCATATTTTTTTGCTTGCAGCAGAAATAAGTGCAAAAAGGAGAAATGCTTTCTCAGGATGAAATTATTTTCTCAACTTTGAAGGACACTGCTGACTACACACTTAAAAGAAAAGCGATTTGATCTGAATAAGCACCGCATTCATTTGCAAAGGAAAGGAAACAAGACGGAATGGAAAGTGTGGCCCAAGGCAAATGCTGAGTGAGCAGCTTTCAAGGAAGGCTCTTGCAGAGAAAGCATGTGCTCCTGTGCAGCTTTTCAAAGAAAACCGAAATATGTACATGCGGAAAGAGCTTTGTCTGTAGCTTTTGTCAGGTTTGTGCAGAAAACCGAGAAAGGTTAAAAGAAATGGGGAGAGGGGTGCAATCGGCAGAATTTCCCTCTCAGCCCTGTTTGGAAGTTGCAGTCTAGAAAATGAACTTTCCAAGTTCTGAGAAGGAAACATATAAATAACAACACACTTAACTGGAGAAGTGCAGAAATTACTCAAATTGCTACAAGGAAGGCTCTGAAGACGGAGGTCCCTTTCGTGCTGCAAAAAAGTAGAGAGAGAAACGTTTAGCTCCTACTGTTAATATAATAATAATAATAATAATAGTAATAATAATAGGTGGGTAACAATCATAAAATACAACACTAACAGCTACAAAACCAGAAAATAAAAATAACATAATCCCCTTACCCCACATTAAACTAACACACATCATAAAATACATCCGATAAATAAAATGAAATTAACCATAGTTAAAATAAGGCATCATGGGGAGAAAAGGGCAACCCACATCCATGTCATGGAACTCTGTCTTTAAACACACTGAAAACTTACTGGAATTCTAGGCAGCTGGCTTTGTAAAGTCTGGTTTTTGATGACCATCGGTGGGGAATGCCATCGTGGAAGGCAGCGTTTCAGCTGGTCTGGTTCTCCAGCGTCAGAGGAGGAAGAGGCTGGCGATGGCAGTGGGGCTTCCCCTCCTGAAGAAGCAAAACCTGGCAGCCCTGGATGCTCAAGGGTCCTTTTTCTCCTTCTCTCCTTTTTGCATGCAGATCCAAATCGCCACCGCCACTATTTCCCCGCCACCACTTAGAAACATTAGAAGTGTTGGGTTTTGTGTATTTTTCCATTGATTAAACCTCCACACACACATTTTGCAACCTTTTGCTGCAAAAAAATCATTCATTCATTGCAACCCTTGGAAGTCCCATAATCTCCCAATCTGGCAATCCTGGTTAATCCTCTGCCATCCCACTCTTTCTTAGCAGCTCTTAAGATGTCCCATCTTCTCTCTCTTGTTCCCTTTATCCTAAACTTGCTTCCATTTTTGCAAACCAAATTCAAAGGGCTAAAATATCTGCATGATTAACTCTGAATCTTGCCCTTTCCAAAAGCAGACAGCCGGAGCTACTATTGCGTGTGGGTCCTTCCTCATTTTGGCCACCTTGACCACACTTGGATGCCCCTTGGCCACCCTTCTCCTGGGTTTCATCTGTGAACCGTTGGAGGCTGTGAAATCCACACCGATCTCCCAAAGGCTCTGCCACGTAACCCCCCCAAAAAAGAAATTTCTGGTTTAGAAAAACACACTACAATACCTCCTTGGAGACAAGTGACCCGAACCCAAGCCCTAACAAAGCAGGTTTTGGTTGATTATTTCACATTTCAAGCAGGAATGTCTTCTTTCTCAAACACACACATACACAACACACACCTCAACTGACTCTGCAGTGCAAAGAGAAATAACACAGAAGACGACAGCTGGGGAATCTGGTCTATGTTTTAATTTTTGATCCATTAAGAAGTGACAGCACGGGGGGTGGGGGGTGGAGATGGTAGCATTAGAGGGACCTCCGAACCCCCCCAAAACTGCCCCCCCAAGAGGGGGGGGGGGGGGGGGGGGGCACAGGAGCATCAAATACACAATGTGACGTAAAATGAACAGGGGCAAAGTGTCCATCATCACCTCCCCAGTGAGAGAATAGTACAGATAAACAGTTTTCGGCAGGTGGGTCTCGGGTACCGAGGGCAGGGTTAAGCTTAATAAATACGCAACATTTTAAAACGCACACACGCACGCACACACAAGTGACACCTGTGGGCCACACCTTTTGCAACAAATAAACTGGGAGCAGGGACAATTTATGAATCTTCCTTCCCCTCCCTATTGCAACACCCCCTTCGCCATCGGAAAACCTTCTGTGCCAATTGATCCCTTTCTCGTTTAATAAACAAACCCTGCAAATCCAACTTTTCTCTAGTTTTGGAAGGGAAACGTGGTGTTTGTTTGGGTTGGCTCATCAGTTATTGCCACAAAGCTGGAAGTAATGAAGGTATCAGATGCCTCCTTCCTTCCTTCCTTCCTTCCTTCCATTTGCCACCAGCCCAATGCTGAGCTTCACTTCTTGGCATTTCCCACCATTTCACAGAACAGAAGGGAAAGCAGGCTCCCCTTTCCGATCAGCGGATCCAATTACAGAGCCTGAAAAGTTACTTCTTCGGACTACAGCTCCCCAGGTTGCTTTGTGGGGATTCTGGGAGCCATAGTCCAAACATGTAATCTCTCCAAGCTCTGCCCACTTCAATGACTTCACCCAGAAATGCCAAGGGATGGCTGGGACCATGTCTCCATTTTGTTTTCCTGGCTCATCCAGAAATTGGCATCCTGGTGGCCCTGACTCACCTTTCCACCTAGTCTTGATTTCCATCCTCCTTGCCACCCCAAAGCCCATGTTTTCCAACCCCGAGTCTCCTCCTTCTTCCTGTCCACTTACAAGAACTCTTGGCTTCCACACTTTCCTTTCCCAACATCCTTGTTCGGTCTTTGTCAGCTTAGCCAGGATGGAGTCCTCTCCCTCCCAGTACAAAGAGCATGGTGGGATCTGGTCTCAAACTGGGCCATCTCTCTTTTTGCAAAAGGGTCCCTTCCAGGAGAAACGCTAGTGGTTTGCGCATCTCTCCGCCTGAGCAAAAAGCCCAATGGAGTTCCCAATTAGACGAGCGAGGTCCTTTTTTAACAAATTATTTTTTTGCATAACTGGATCTGGAGCAGAAGTGAACCCATGGGGTAGAACTAAGTTTGTTCATGCAAAAAATGATGATCACAAGTTGACAGCTGAGACCATCGAAGCTGAAAGTTGCACACTCCACCAGACCTTATGCTTAACATGCTGCATGGTCAACAGCCCCAACAACGGCCCCATGGTGCGGTTGTGTAGGTCTACCTTGCAAGGGTCGGAAGAGCCGATTGTAGCCGGTGTGAAACGTGGACATAATTTTGAAGAGCACACATCTTCTTTCCCACAAATTTGCTCCCATTCTCCACATGTTATAAAAATGTTCCCAGGGGCTGATCATAAGGCAACATGGGGTAGCCATTGATGGAAGAAGCCATGTGGGTAACAGAGCCATCTGACCATTGCACAAGAGAAAATTCTGGAAGATCTGTGTGCATCTGTGGAGGTGGATGGCAGTCGGGTGACTTGCACAAGTGACTTGAATGACTTGCAAGCAGCCCATTCACACCCAGTTGCCTGGCCACCATAGGAGATATTACTCCACAGGGTGCTGTTTTGGGAAGACAACCCCCTCACATACACCACAACACACACACATATATACACACCAGATGTCCTTATCCCAGAGTCCATCTGTCTCCAAATCTGGATGAAGCATCCAAAGTTCCTGTTCGGTGCAAACACATAGATGGACGTCTAGAAATCCTTGTGTTCTCCTTTGCAGTGCACACCTCCTCTGCCCTTTGATCACTCAAGAGCATGCCCAGATGCACATGATCGCTGCAAGGGCATGAAAGTTGGATGCCTTCCCAGTTGCACACACATAAACATACGCTCTGCCGGCATTGACGGTCACAGCAGTCAACCACCTTCCCCTCCCTCCCCAAATCCTCTGGTGCTCCTGAGATGGTACCTCAAATCCACCCGCTATGCCAGTGGAAGAGCAGCATCTGCACCCATGGTGAGGAAAAGTGTGCCCAGGACCCAAGGGTTATACAATTCAAAAAAAGTACGTGGGACTCCTGGCTCTAGAAGTGGCGTCGCTCTTGTTCTTCTTGCACTCCTCCTGACCATCTCATACCTCCCTGAAACAGACAGAAAATAAGGAGAGAAAAAGGAGTTACTTAACTGCAAGGTCTATACATCCTGCAAACCCCAACCTGACCCCTGAATCTCCTTCCGAATCTCCCCCCAACACTCACGAGGCGGTGAGCGTGGAGTTCAGCAGCAAAGTTGTGCGGATGCGGTAGAGCTGGGCCAGGGTCAGCTTGCGGTGCTGGATGGCCTGCGGGTCTGAAAGAGTCCGGCGGGCAGCGGGGGGCCCTTCCCCTTGGTGACCCTCTCCTGGCGGCCAGCTGGGGGGACGCGACAGCCCTTCGGAGATGCTGTCCTGCGAGGCCTCCAGAGAAACGTAGCCAAGTCTGGGCAAGGAGGGCTCCTCGGCCTCCGACAACTCTGAGGCACTGCTGTTGCTGCTGCTGCTGTTGAAGGGGCCAGTGGGGCAGACCAATGGGCTTTGCGACCCGTTAGTCCGGGGGCAGCCCAGGAGGAAGATGGCTGGGCAGAGTTCAGATAGGCTTTTGCTCTGGGCGAGTTGCAAGGAGCCTGGGAGCAGTTGCAAGAGGTTGGCCTCCGATTTGGACTTCAGCACCTTAGTCTTGACTGGGAGGAGCTGGACGGGGGTTTGCCTGCGCAGTTTTGGGGAGCTGGTGCGGTGGCAGGGGGAGGTGTGAGCATCCTCCTCTTCCATGGAAGCAACCGTCTCCAGCTGCTGCCGGCGTTGCTGCTGTTCGGCAAACTCCTCTATGGAGGTGGGCGAAAGAGTCCCGTAGGCGCTGTCGATGGAAGACGAGCGGCAGGTGCCAGACTCTGGTTTCAGGCCGTGGTCAGTGGCTACCACTGGCAGGGACTCACCTACCTCTAGGGTTGGCGTCGTGGACGAGGCAGTGGTGCTGATGGAGGCCTCGTCTGATTGTGAGCTGAAGGGGCCGACCTCTGAGTCGGGTGAAGGAGGTACCTCGCCGGCGTCCACCACCATGACGGAGATGGTCTCAGTGGAGCCATCGGAGAGGCTGCGGAGCAATTGAAGGAAAGGTCAACTGCCTTCTAAGTGCATCACATACATAGACACACAGACACACCATTGTTGCCCTGTGGCTCCCATATCACTCTGGGCTTTTGTCCAAATTGTACATTTTTGGAACTCTTAAGACCGCTTTGCCCCTTGCTCTACATCTGCGTGCCTTATTTTAAGAAGGACATAGATACCCCCCCCCCAAAAGACTGTTTTTGAAAGGCAGCCAGAGAAGGAGACCCCAACCATCCCTCTAGGAAATTGGTTCCATTGCCAAATTGCTCTCGCCATCAAGACGTTTCTTCCCGTGTTCAGTCAAAAACGTACCCTTTTATAGCTTCAAACCAACAGACCTGGTCCTATCCCTTGGGACGGCAAAGAATAAATCCTCTCCCTTCTCTCTGGGGCAGCCCTTGAGATATTTAAAGAGGGATCTGTTGCTGGGGATGCTGTAGCTGGAGGTCCTGCATGGACTTGGTGCCCTCTGAAGGAACCCTAGGATTATAGGGTTATTATTCCCACAGGGTTTTTTTTTTAAGCTCTCCCAAACCTGAATTTACCACCTCATTGACATGGGAAATACTAGATGCCAGGCTCCCATCATGCCTGACTTCTGCTGGGAACTGTGCTTCAACAGCATCCGAAAAGTCACAGATTCCACAGCCCAACCCTAAGCTATTTGCTTGCAACCCCTTTTACCTTTTTGTAGTGCTTAACCTTTGGGAAGGAAGAGCACTTGGAGCAGAGACAGCTGGCAGCAAACCTGCTTTGGGAACAGTGAGCCTACACTGGGTTTTAGGAGTCTATAGGAACAGAATTCACCTCTGAGCTGGGCTTACCACTGCTGGGAGTCCAAACTGTTGGTGCTCTTGCGAAGGATGGTGGGGGAGCTGGCCCCAGAAACCCCGCTCTCGGCATCCTCTTCCTCGTCTTCCTCTCCTTCCTCTTCCTCTCCTTCCTCCTCTTCCTCTTCCTCTTCCTCCAGGCTCTGCAACTGTTGGTTGCACTGGTGGGCCTTCAGTCGCAAATGCTGTAGCTTATTCTGTAGGAGAAAGTTGAACAACATGGGAAGAGGAACCAGAGAAAGGTGCAAAGATGCAGCCCCAGGCTCTTCCCTCCATAACTATCATCGTTCAGCCTGGGAGGGAGTAAATAGGCTGGCCCAGCTCCATCGGGGCTAGGCTGAAGATAAAGGCTCCTCCCGCCATAACTGTCATCCTTCAGCCTGGGAGGGAGTGAATAGGCTGGCCCAGCTCCATTGGGACTAGCCTGAAGAAGAAGAGTCCTCCCTCCAGTCCATCTGCCTTGGTCCAGGCCTCAGAGGGAGAGAAGAATGCTGGACCTGATCCCCCCCCCCCACCATTCCCTTCTCTTTTTGTGTCGTGTCTTTTAGATTGTAAGCCTGAGGGCAGGGAACTGTCTATTATCCCTTCTGTTGTAAGCTGCCCGGATTCCCAGTGATTGGGCGGTATATAAATAAATCCTATTATTATTATTATTATTATTATTATTATTATTATTATTATTAACAGATTTATTCCAAAAAGAGATATGCAATAAAGGTATCACTGTTTTGTGTTTCTGAGGTGCTATTGTACATGAATTTGAATGACAAATTCAATGAGGCCTATTTACCATGCCTCTCTTTTATCAAAGGGGAATTGGAGTTGGATCATGCCACAGAGAGATTTCTTACCATCTTGGTCTGTTTCCTTGCCCTTTATCAGCTCCAAAAAAACTGGTTTTTGGTCTCCTGTGTGACCACCGACCCAGGAAAATGGCCAACCTGATCACACACAGACACACACCTATGTTGTCAAAAGCTGAGCACCAATGTTGGTGACAAATCACCTGAACTTATGAGTCGAGGAGGAGGGTGAAAAACAGAAAGACGTTCCTGGTGGCTTCAGGTATCTCCTTCGCCCTCCTTTAGTCATTTAGGAAGACTAAAAAATGGTCTTTCTGAATGACTGCTTCTCGATTAACATAGATTGCAATTCTGAAGTTTCACTTCCTTCCTGGCTCTTTCGCAGAAAAAGATTCTGCTTTCTCCTCCTTGTCTCCACAAAGTCTGCCCACCAGCATGGAAACCAGCTCCAGCAGCACCTACAAACTACGCTTGGATTTTTTCCCTATCCACTGGTTTTCTTAAAAGCTAAAACATAAGTCTGCAAAGGAAGGAAGAGGTAGAGGAGGAATCTGGTGGCACTTTTAAGACCAATCTCCTTTAGCATGAGCTTTTGTGGATTGCTAATATGATGCTCCTATAAACTGTGGTGGTTGGTTGTGTTCAGATTGCTTCCAGCTTATGCTCATGGGGTTTTCCTGGAGATATTTCTTCAGAAGTGGGTTTTGTATAGCCTTCCTTTGAGGTTGAGAGTGTGTGACATCCCAAGTGCATTTCCAATGGCTGTTTGGGAGATTCAAACCCTTAGTCCAACAGTCAGTACACTACACTGGCTCTCCAAATCAAAAATAGATAGATAGATAGAGAGAGAGAGAGAGAGAGAGAGAGAGAGATCATAGAAGTCTATACACCGGTTCTCCAAACCAGACAGACAGATAGATAGACAGACAGATAAATAAGATGGGTAGATAGAGGGACAGACAGACCAGTCAGTCTTAAAGAGACCAATAGGTTCCCTCTGCCAAACTTGCAATTTAAAAAATACAGTACTGAAACAGGCTCTGAAAGATTATTTTCCTTTTCCTTTCCAGCTTGAAACTCCAGAAGTATAAACCTCTTTCAACAGAGATAAGCTCAGATGCAAGCCAGAGTGTGTGCATGCATGTGCCTTCAAGTTGCCTGTTCACTTATGGCAAACCCATGCATTTCTCAGGGTTTTCTTAGGCAAAGAGTATTTAGAAGTGGTTTTGCCAGTGCCTTCCTCTGAAATACAGATTCCACTGGTATAAATACAAATATTTCCGTAAGGTGATGGCTCTCCTGTCGCACCCACCTGGGCATTGCAGAGAGCGTCCACCCAGCTCCGGCACAGCAACTGCCCGCTGGCCTGGAAGGTGTAGGCGCCCACAGCACTCCGAAATTCATTGAGATAAATCAGCAGAAAAGAACCTAGGAAAGGAAGAAGAATTGGAAAGAATTGGAAAGGGCTTTGGCCATGACTTTGGCCGTAGGTCATCACAGATTATCACAGTTTAGATGACAGCCACCTCTAGATATCTGAGCATCTGGCATGGAAAAGATGGAGCCAGCTTGTTTTCTGCTGTTCCAGAGACTCCATGAAGCAATGGATGCAAACCACAGGAAAAAAGATTCCAACTAAGCATTAGGAATGACTTCCAGATGATGGAGAGAAGAGGAAAAGAGCTGTTTGGACTCTCTCAGGAGCTGGAGGACTGTCCACCATTAAAAAAGTTTCCAAACTGGGGTTGGATGTCTATCTCTTAGGAGGACTTTACTCTGGGTTCCTTTTCAGCAGGAGGCTGGATTAGAAAACCCATTCCATTGCTTTTATTATTTCATTACTATTTCCCATTATTATTATTTTTATTCAATTGTTATCGTTGCAAAATATTTTCCCCTGTGCTGCTGCTGATTATTTTTTATTCTCTTCTCCCTGCTCCCACTTTATTTTGGAGGGAGGTTGTGCAAGTAATTGCTTTTCTGTGCTCTCCCCCCCCCCCTTTAATTTATTTTGCTGTTTCTTTTTTCTTTGGGCACAACCAATATGATGAAATGCAAAAACCTCCAAGCAGTCACCCATTTTCTTTATATAAACATCTTTCTATTCAGGGAAATGGGGAGGGAAAGGCGATGGCTGCCCCTTTATATTCCCAGGGTCTCCATTGGTGCAAACTGCTCACCGGGGTCCTTGAGGGCACGGCAGACCACCTTGTCCACCAGGAGCGGCTGCCGGATCACCTTGGTCCTCTCGGCCTTCTTCACGGGTTTGGTGATGAGGAAGAGGTCGGTGAAGAGGAAGCAGTAGACGTCCATCTGGACGGAGGAGGCAATGAGGGAAGAGTCAGGAGGGAAGGTTGGCCACCGGTCACCGGTCACTAAATATTCCTTTCCCAGCGACAGGACCAGTGCCACCCTCATACTCTCCAAAACCTCAGTGCTCACCTTGCTGTCCTTCCCTTCCTTCATCTTGAGGCTCCCTTCCAGCAGAAGCTGCCGCGTCTCCTCTGTGGAGGTTCCCGGGATCGGGGCCGTTAGGTCCAGCTGCAGGAACTCCTTCAGGATCTAAGAAAGAGGCAAAACCCAATGGGTTCATGAGCCAAGAGCCCACAATGTATCTTGCCCTCTCATCCTATGAGAGAGAAGGGAGAACGGGGCAGCAATCTGCAATGGGGTGGTCAGATGGACAAGGAGAGCCCGTCCTACCAGGTGTTCACCCATTGTGATCCAAATACCCCCACATGCCACTAAAGACACCCCTGTTTGGTGTGTGCCCCCCACTTTCCCCGCACCTTGTCCACTTCGTCGGTGCTGCCCTCCACCACCTCATAGGCATCAATCCGGCTGACGATGGTGGCCAGGCGCTGCTGCTCCTGGCATTGGCGCATCCGGGAGTTTACGTGGTTGATGAAACGCTCCACCGAGTTGATCTGGGAAGGAAAGGAAAAGAAGCCAATCAGAGATGCAAAGCACAGAGAGGCAAGCAGCCCTGACACTTCCTCCTCCATCTTGTGGCTTCCCAACCTTGACTGCGTCTTCTTCTGCACAGGGCTGGGGCTATGAAGGGAAGCAATGCCCTCATTTTGCCCCCCACAAAAACAATTCTTTCCCCCATTGCCTTACCATTGTAACGATAGTCTCCCGGGTGTGCGGCTCCTCCGTCTTTTTCAGCACCGACTTGAGCAGCAGCGGGTACTTGGTGAGGCGCTGGTGGGGCTTCACCAACATGTCGCTCAGCTTCAGCCGGTTGCACTGCTTATGTTTCTCTGCCCACTGCAAGGGAAGCTGGATCAGAGCCAGGTCAGGGGCTACCATGGTACCAGAGCCCCAAACAGGCCTAGCATTTAATCATGGCTGGACTACAACTCCCATTATTCATAGCCTGTGCTGCCCCTGGCCATTGCTTTTGATGATGGGAGATCTGGAGGAGGCTATATGTTGCTCACAATCCTGATTCTGGGAGTTGTGATGCAAAACAAGGAACATTTCCTCCAAGGTCTAGTTCAAAACAACTGCACCCCCACAAAAATTACTCCTTGCATGTAGAAACTAGTGCTATCGTCTGTCCCTGATGCGCACCTTGCCCCTTGCATTGGTGAATGCACTCTGGATTTTAGTACAATGTTTAAAGTGCTGAACAAATCTGAGAGGGGATAGGGCAGCGGTCCCCAAATTCTGGTCCTCCAAATGTTTTGGACTTCATCTCCCAAGGTTCCTGACTGTTGGTCAAGATGGCTGGGACTTCTGAAAGCTGGCATCCAAAACACTCCGAGGACCAAAGTTTGGGAACTTTTGACACGTCAGATAGCTCTGCCTTGGATCCAAATTTCTAGGAGAAAAGCAGGGTATGAATTCAATAAACAAACAAACAAACAAACTCCTTTAAAGTTTGGGCTGGAAGAGCAAGAAAAGAGCTTCCACCTGAACATTAGGAAGAACTTCCTGTCAGGAGCATGGTAAACAGGTCTGAGGAAATGACAGGGATGTGGCCACTAGGTGGAGCTATTGCGCAAGTTATTTACAGCTCTAGTGGCAGTTATATGGGTCAGTATTTAAACAGTGCATCATTGGAACTGTCATTCTCAACTGTCACTGAGAGAGTGAGACAGTGTGCGCCTCAGAGTGGGTTGTCACTGATGTGGATGGTGTCGATGTATATAGTGTTGTACACAGTGGAACTTCATCTAAGGATAAAAGCCTCATCTGAGAGAAGCTCACAAGCTACTGACTACAGTCACGAAGGTGAAGAATCTGGCGCCATACGTTGGACGTGTTACTTCATGCGCTGGGTAACAACATCAAAAGCATTTTTTGGAGAGTGTAATGGACCCTCTCAAAGGGTGATGGACTCTCCATCTTTGGATCAGTATCTCTCGGGAGTCTTTCAGCTGCGTATTCCTGCATGGCAGAATGGGGCTGGACTAGGTTACCCTCGAGTATCCCTTCCCACTCTATTCTAGGATGGTTCTGTCTCTCCTCACCAGGATGATCAGGGACCAAAATGCCACCAGGATTTCCCTACCGTGACGTAGACGCGGAAGAGGTCGTTGTCCCGAAGCAGATTCCGCATGTACTCCATGCACCCTTCTTCCTCCATGCAGTAGCGGATGTACGGCTTGAAGTGGGAGCCGAACTGGAAGGGAAAGATGGGAAATTAAGGAGGAATCCAGCAGGAGCAGAGGGATGGATGCTGAGAGGCAGGCGGACAAGAGAAACTCCTGGGTCTCCGAAGGCCAGACAGAGGCACTTTCCTCCTCTGTCCAAGAAGGAAGCACAATGCCACTTTGCAAAGTCAATAAGGGACATTTTCTAGTGATGTTTAAAAAGATAAAGAGCATTTTTATGGATTTAAGGGGGCTGTTCTGCAAGGCTTATGCCCTTGCCTTATTACTCCCAAGGATTTTTTAAAATAAAAGGATAGACAAGTATCTGAGAAGTAACTAATGAGGTAAAGCAATGTGATGAAATACTCTTGAAACTGTAAGATCTCTCTGCATATTGAAACTTGGCAAGGAGTGATAATTACTTTCCAAGCACTGGTACCCAGTCCCCCCAGTTGGTACGGTACTGTCCCCATCACACCCACCATCTTGAAGCCCTTGAAGAAGTCGGTGGGATCCAGCAAGGTCCGTGTGGCTCGGATTTTGTCCAAAATGGGGGCCATGACGCTCCTCCAAAGCACTCGATGGAGCTGGATGATCTCCTGGATGTTGCTGAAAAGGCGCTCGGATTCCACCTGCGAGGGAGGCACAAAACCCCCCAAAAAAGAGGAGGACATTTTTAGAAGACAAAATCCAAAGCCAGAATAGTCCAATAATACCCCCCGTCCCCTCCCTGCCTTCTTATTTATACTGTGCCTCAGACACTAATCCTAATATGACATATAAAGTAGCGAAACGTTGTGCATCGCCAACAGATGACAACTTGTTCCCTCGGAAGCCCTGACTTTCTAGCACCCAAGCTGGCACTTTCTCTTTCTGACTCTGTGCGGTTCAACCCTCAGCATCCTTTTTCCAACACGGAAAAAACTGCAAAATTGCATCTGCCAGAAAGTGATAAACTGAAACCAGGCTCACTTCCTCTAGAAAAGGAGGGAAAGGACATTATTGAGAGAGAAAGAGAAAGCGGCTTGCAAGAGCCGACAAAAAGCGGACAGGAAAACGCAGCGACAGACCAAGACTGTGGGCAGAAATGAGACAACATGCACCCTTGTGAGGAAGGCTGACACATGTCTTCTCAAGGGTGGCATCCTCTCAGCCCTTTGGCAGATTCCCAGGGAACAGCTTTTAAAAACCGACAGGGTCCTTACCTCACACAGGAGCCCCGATTCCTGCAAGTTCAAAAGGCAGCACAAGAAGAGCTGAGGATTGAGAGAGAGAAAGAGAAAAGGGGTCACTGCACTGCTGAGATACGGTTCGCACAAGTACTTTATCTTAACCATTTATTACAATGTTTCTATCTTGCAGCTTGCAAGGAAATCGGTTTAACCAATTTAAAACTGCAAATAAACAAATAGTTAAAAAGCAGACTAAAAACAGAAGCAGACTGACTGACTGACTAATATTCTACTTCCAGCCCCAGCAGCCAAAGATGCACATTACACCACTCAAGTCCTTAGAAAAAGCTATTCTGGGGTTACTATAAATCCCAGAATCCCCAAGTCAGTGTGACCATGCTGGCCAGGGGTGTCCCAGTCCATTTTCCCCAAGCTCTGCTCCATCTTCTGCCTCCATGTTTCCTTTTGGAGATTCCTGAGTTGTTTCTGTGTCATGAAAGATGGCCTGCAGTCAGCCATGGACAAAGCAGGGCCAAGCTTGCTTTCATGCCCTCCAAACCATCCTTTCCTGGGTAAACTGTCTTCCCAGGGAGCATCTATTCCCCCTTTTAAAAAGTTGCAGGGGTCCACGGTTCCTCTTAGTATCCAAAAATACCTGTTTTTCAAAACCAGAAGGACCTCTCTGGCCACTTCTTGGGGCCTTTTTGGCCACCTGTGATGTCCCCAGAGGTTCTCCAGGGTAGACATTTGGGACCTGGACTGAACCCAATTGCTCTCCCCTGTTTCATATGGAAGTACTATGGCCAGTGGCAATGGATTTCCCAAAAGAAAAAGGGAGGAATGAGACTCACATCTGTAATGACTTTCAGCTTCTTGATGTAGGATGCCTCCGTGTGCAAAAGCTCCCAGATTGCCTCTTGTTGGTGGCATTGCCGACGCGTCAAAGTCTGGAGGGAAATCAGGGTGGAAGTTGGATGGATGGAGAAAAGAAGAGGGGACGAGTTACTTTTCTCAGGCTCCAGCCTTTCCCCTGCCCTCAGACTTCAAAACCTGGTCACACAACTGAACTCCAATTTGATCTAAACTTTGGAGGGGGGAGGATTCCCTTTTGGGGCTGCAGACTCCCCACCATTCCTGGCTGTGGTCAATGGCCCTCCAAAAGTAACTTTTCCCAGCTCAGCTGCCTCTCTGGAGCTGAGTGGCTGTCTTTAGGATTCCCAGGCAAAAGACCTTGCTCCAGCGTTTTGTTCTTATAGTAGCAACGCAAGACCACTCTCTCAGCCTCTGGGGAAAGCAACAAATTCTGAACAAATTGTGCCAGGAAAATCCCATGATAGGTTAGTGTTGGCATAAGTTGGGAACAACTTGAAGGCACGCAACAAAAACAATACAAGAAGAGGAACCCGGTCCTTCCAAAATAGCTCCAGCAACCTGTACAGCTCTAAGTCCTAAAACATGGAGCAGATTCACCGTTGCACTGAAAGAGAAGCCTCCTCTTCCTCACTGGATGGCATCCCTGTCAGTATCCTATGCCCACATCCCTGCCCACCTCTGTGCCTTCGATGATCTCCTGCCAGCTGTCTTCCAGGCAGAGGTTGGCATCATCATCCTCTTCTTCCTCCCAGGAATCCTGGTCAAAGTGCAGCTGCTGTGGAAACTTGGGGAGGCCAAAGAGGCTGTAGCTGTGCAGTTTGCTCTCCAGTTGCTCCATCTTGTCCATCTCCTGGAAGAAAACAAAGGAAATGGCTGAGAAAGGAGCCCCCGAGGGATGCCCAGGCCCTTTCGCATTGCACAATGAGCCCACTCTATCTGACGCAGTAACATGTATTATTATTTTTTTTGCATTTGTTTTGCTCAATAAAGGTATCCCTGTTTTTTTGGATGTTATATGTTACTGTATTTCCTACATGGCCAACATGGGCACCCCTGGAAATGTAAAACCATGTATATATAGACTTGAAATGCACTGACCCTGAAAGGTGTTAATAAAAAGCCATGTTTTAGGTTGGAACTGGTAAGAAATCAGCATGGGTTCCAGTTGGATCTCTAAGGGGGGCATTGCAGAATTGGGGTATCAAAGTCCTTGTCCCATGACCTCCCACAGTTTGTTAACCTCTCTGGTGAGACACAAACAAGCCCCTCCATTGCAGAAGTGTACACACACACACACACACAGATGCACTCCTTCAAGTATTGGGTCCCAAGCCATTTAGGACTTCTCATGTCATCCGTCTCTTGGATGGAGATCTCCCTGCCACTGTACACTGGAGCTCAAAGCAACCCTTGAGGAAGCCAAGGCTTTGGGGAGAGGAGCATAGAAGCCCTCCACTTACCCGGGCAAAGGGTCCGGCACTGTTTCCCGACCCAAAGAACCCGCTGAAGCGGCTGGCTGCCCGATTCTTCCAGGTGTCGACACCATTGCTAGCCAAGGAAAGGTTGACAGGATGCAAGGATGGAGAGTCCTGGCTGGGGATGTTGGAGTCACCCAGAAACTCATTCATGTTCTTCCTTTGCCTTCCAGGCACCTATAAGGGAAGAGAGGAGAGGAATGAGTCTGGGGGAAGACGGAAGGACTAGGAACTGGTTGGGATGTAGATACCCCCCCAAAAAAAAACCCCAGCAGAGAGGACCTTGAGGAGAAAAAAGAGCTGCAGAAGAGAACACAGGAACATGGCTCCGCTTCTTGCAGGCTGATGGCAGCTGCCTGGCCTGAGATGGGCAGAGAAGCCCAACTCTTCCTTGAGCCCTTCAGCTAATCTTCTTCTTGCTCTATTCTAAGCCCAAGGAGGCGTCCAGTTCTCGACCCCCCACCGGAGCTGCCCAAGACTTCCCACTTTGCAGCTGCTCCTTCCTGCAAACCCACTGCTGAAGCAGAGCCAGAATTTGGAGGAAGATGGCAAGATGCCCCAATGCCTTCCACTTCCAAAACGCCAGCTCAAGGCATCCCAGAACTTCTCATTGGAGCAACCATTTCAAATCCTTGGTCAAAGGGCTGCACTTATTCCCCTACCAAACCCAAGCCTTACCCCAACAGCAAGGGCCCCTGGGATTAGGACCTTGGTGCTGCAGCTCCAGCACCCTCAGGAGAAGTCTGCAATGCAGCTCTTCTCCAGCTCTGTCCAGACTTTGCAAGGGTCAGTCGGAAGCTTTGTAAGGGTCAGTCGGAGGTTAAATTACTCAGCTGCAGACCCTCCTTGCTGCATCAAACCTCAGACTGGCAGCCTGCTCTCACTCTCACACATACACATACACACACACACACACAGGCTTCCTCCATCCTCTCTGGGGCCCACAGATCAGCCAGGACAAACACTGGAACCCTGGACTTTCTCCCAGCCCTGGTGACAGGTTGCCTGCCCTTTGGGGCAGCAAGTGACAGAGAGACAATGCCCCACAAGGGAACCAAGGCCTCTCTCAGCCTTTGGCTGGAGCCTTGCTCGGTCCTCTCCCCTCCATTGTTTGGGAGTCATGGGAACAAGGGCTGTCTATCTGTCCGTCCGTTAGAGCGTCGGGTGACCAAATTATCATGGCATGAAGCAGCCTCGGTGGCTCAGAGGCAGATCTGTTTGCAGCCACAGACACAAACACACCATCTGTAACACTATGATTCCATTTTAACTACCATGGCAACATCCTATGCCAGCCCTGAAGTTTTCAGACCAAAACCCGAGACAGCCCTGGGGGTGTCATTAAGTGTTATGCATTTGCACAAAAACCCACTGGGTGCTGTTGCCCAAGTCACGCTCTTTCAGCCTCAGAAGATGGCACTGGCAAGCCCTCCCTGAAGAATGTGAAGTCGAAGGCTTTCATGGCCAGCATCCATGTTTTTTTTTTTTTTGGTGGGTTTTTTGGGCTCTGTGGCCATGTTCCAGAAAAGTTTCTTCCTGATGTTTCGCCAGCATCTGTGGCTTTGGTATCTTCAGAGAATGCTTTGCCTGGAAAAAGTGGGTGTATATATCCTGTGTGAGCCTGGGAATGCAGGAGTGATTTGCATGTGTCTTGATTTGTGCTGATGGCTGGCCTCAGCCTGGGAGGCTAATGCAAACAAGGATGAGTGTCTGCTAATTGGTGGTCATTATCTGCTGGGAAAGCCTCTGACTCTGAGTAGTTTCCCATTTGCATTTGCTGAGTCCTTATTTTGCTATTCTTCAGGACTGGGAGCCAAATTTTGTTCACTTTAATTGTTTCTTCTTTTCAGTTGAAATTGTTCAGGTGTTTGTGGATTTCAGTGATTTTTCTGGCTGGTCCAGCAGTAGCAGAACATGCCACAAACCATCCTGGGCATAAAATACTGTTTGAGAACACCAAAGTTCTGGACCATGCCAACCACTACCATGTCAGGATGCACAGAGAAGCCATTGATCATGATCACCAATTAACAGACATTAATCCTCTTTTGCATTAGCCTCCCAGCCTGAGGCCAGCCATCAGCACAGAACAAGACACATGCAAACCACTTCTGTATATACTGCTCACACAGTATATACAGACCCACTTTTTCCAGGCAAAGCATTCTCTGAAGATGCCAGCCACAGATGCTGCTGGTGAAACGTCAGGAAGAATTTTTTTTCTAGAACATGGCCACAGAGCCCGAAAAACCCACAAAAAACCCTCCCTGAAGAAACTTGCCAATCCTGAACACAAACACACTGCAGACAGCACTGTCCTTTTAGAGACCAGCTTTGCTCCATTTTATCCCTTTGGGTTCTTCTCTGACCAGTTAGAGCCAAACTCACACTAGGCTGCTGTGCAGCCTGACTTTCTTGTATGAGACTGTCTGCCACATCGCCACATCGAAGGCCTCCACCTCCCGGATCCTGTAGTTGTGTTGGTTTCCTTTGGTGGGGAGGATGCAACCTGGATCTCTCTCTTTCCTTGGGCCATGACTCTCCTCCAGGCATTACCCCCGTCTCCTGGAGGATCCCAGCATTTGCCCACTGGGAACTATACATCTGGATCCTGGAAGCAACCAGCCCAGGGACTATTGCCAGCTGGCCAGCCCCGCATAGTGCTCTCCTGGGTGCGTTGTCTGGCAGATGTTGGAAGTGGGTCAGGTAGGAGCCCACAGGAGTCTTGTTGGGTGAGGGCACATGCCAGGTCTTCCTCCTGGAGCTCAGGTGTGGCATCGCTCCTGGCCTGAACAGAGAGAGCCACCTGGCACAGATGGCTACCTGTGCAAGGCCACATTAAAGGGAAAAGAAGTCCTTTCTGAGAGCCATTCCACAAACCACTGGCAAGCATTCAGCAACTCCAAAACCAGAGTCTAACTGGCTGGAATGAAAGAGGAAGGAAGGACTAGCAATGGAAAGGCAGGCAGGTAGCAAAAATACAAAGGTGTCCATTTTGAAACTGGCCAAAAATAAGGGCTGTACTCAGATCCAGAGGCTCCGCAGATTTTTCTTCCTTGGTTGGCAGAAGCTGGGTGGATCCAGGTTTGACTCTCACCTTTGATACCTGCCTCTTGGCACAAAGGTTGGCACACCTGCCGCAGTTCCTGTTTATCATGGGAAGCCTGGACTGTGGCTCCCAGAGCGCACACCTGCCACCTGTCCTGAGTTAGTGGGGAAAGTCCCCATGAATCCTCTGCAGTCGCACTTTGGAAGTGTTGGGAAATGGGTCCCCTCCAAAGCAGCCCACCCTTTGCAGGCGGTGGAGCAATTTTCAAACAGTTAAGGCCAGCTGATTAACCACAGAGTAATCAGCGCATAATTCACTTATGGAATTTGAAACCCAGAGGCTCCCACACACACAACCGTGCCAATCCTGATTCAGCATGAAATGGGAAGCTGGGGTTAACATGGAGGAGGAATCCTGCCACACCTTTAATAATAATAATAACAACAACAACAACAACAACAACAACAACAACATTTATTTGTGTTACCCCACCTCTCCCGATGGATCGAAGCGGGGTTACAGACTACTAAAATCAGAATACATACAACAATCTTATAAAATACGAAGAATAAATATAACATTAATAGCTTATCAAACCATCAGACATCCGGGGCAAGGGAAGAATATTGTTGTCAGACAGGCAGATTGGTTATCACTCCTCGGGAGGGAAAGCTAGTGAAAGAGCACAGTTTTAAGTCTCTTTTTAAATGTTTCCAAGGGGGTCGTGAAATGGAGCTAGTCAGGAAGACTGTTCCACAACCTCAGGGCCATTATTGTAAAGGCCTTTTGAGATGAGGAAACATATTTGGAAGATGGTGTTTCCAACAGATTCTTCCCAGATGTTCGGAGTGTGCGGGGCGGATTATATGGGGAGATGTGGTCCCTCAAGTAACTCAGACCCAAGCCATGTAGGGCTTTATAGGTGATAACCAACACCTTGTATTGTGCCCGGAAGCGAATGGGCAGCCAGTGAAGATCTTTCAGCTTAGGTGTTATATGGTCAAACCTAGATGTACCGGTGACCAGTCTGGCTGCCATATTTTGTACTAACTGAAGCTTCTGGGCTTAGTACAAGGGTAGCTCCATGTAGAGCACATTACAGAAATCTAAGCGAGAAGGTACCAGAGCAGGTACCACTGTTTCAAGGTTCCTTTGGCCCAGGTAGGGTCGCAGCTGGCGTATCAACCGAAGCTGATAGCAAGCACTTCTGACCATCGCATCTACTTGAGATGTCAACTGCAGGGACGGGTCCAGAAGTACTCTTAAACTGCGAACTTCATCCTTTGGGGAAGTGTGACCCCATTCAGGACAGGTGGATAAATTTCCTTCCCCGGGCCTGGCGAACCTATCACCAGTACTTCCGTTTTCTCTGGATTCAGGCTGAGTTTGTTTTCCCTCATCCAGCCCATTACCGACTCCAGACAGGCATTCAGGGGAGAGATGCCATCCTTAGTCACTGCATCAGTCAGAGACACAGAGAAACATATTTGGGTGTCATCAGCGTACTGATGCCTCCGGATGATCTCTCCCAGTGGTTTCATGTAAATGTTAAACAAAGTGGGGGACAAAATAGCTCCCTGAGGGACGCCAGATGTCAGCTCCCTCTTGGAGGAGCAAGTGTACCCCAACTGCACCATCTGGAATCTGCCCGAGAGATAGGATTGGAACCACTGAAGCGCAGTGCCCCCGATACCTAATTCCCTCAGGCGTTCCAGAAGGACACCATGGTCAATGGTATCGAAAGCCGCTGAGATTCCAAGATGTCTTTATGACATCTTGTTTGTTTCAGTATGAGCTTTTGGGGGTATTAATCCACTTCTTCATTTGCGTCTGCAGTTAGTCTCCAAGGGGATGCTGGAGAAGATTGCCTCTGAGGGTTCCTTCCATGTCTGTGATTCTATGATTCCTTTTGGGTCCCCTCCATAAAGCCTAAAGGCTGCCCTGGGTGCAAGGCACACAGACCCATCCTCAGGGCTCCAGATATGTTCTCCCTCTTTCATTTCTCCTTTCTGGTCCCTTCAGCCTACTTTGGCTCAGTCCCACCATGTGATCCGATAAGCCCCACACCTCCTGGGGCTGTCCTCCCTCTGACCTGATCCCATTAAGGCTCCTGTCCAGGTCACTCGCCTCTGTGATAACAGCATTGTCGCCAGCACACAAAGGACATGCATCCCTCGTCCCATGGATAAGTCCATAGCTGATCAGCCGTGGCTCTTAGTGGCTCCCAAGTCTGTGGGAAAGTGGTCTTTGAAAAGGAAACCCATTATTTCAATGGCTGTAATCTAGATGGGACTATTGGCTCCAAGCCATAGTTTCCATCTCTTGTATACATTAATAGTCATTACTGCTGTTGTTGCTGCATGCCTCCAAGCCATTTGCAACATATGGCAACCCTAAGGGCTTTCTTGGCAATTTTCTTCTGAGGGGGTTTGCCATTGCCATTATTTGAGGCTGAGAAACTATGACTTGTCTGGGTAAAAATAAAAATCAGTTCCAGTCCTGGAATGGCCCTGGAATGTTGCTGAGTGCCTTCAAGTCATTTCCAACTTATAGCGACCCCAAATTAATTGGGGAGCCTTGCTGGGGACAGTGGAAGCGTGACACTGTAGTCCTTGCTAACCCAAATCTTCCACTCTGCAAGGACATCCTGACACACTAGTCAAGGCGCATTTAGTCACCATCCCACTTATTTTAGGGGTTCCATTTCAGAACCCCGCTCCATTTTCTGAACCCCAACCATCTTAGAAGTCATCACTTTCTGAAATAGGGCCAACTCGCCCGCAAAACACCACCACCATCTATTTACCAGGATGTCGGTATTCTCCCTCCGGAAGGAGACCTGTTCCAGCCGGTCCAGAGAAGGGGTGCAGGGGAAGGACGGGGGTCCGATGCCCGGGGGCCGCAGGATGGGCAGGCTGAGCGACCTGAAGTCCTTCATGGCCTGCTCCACTTTCAGCTCATCCCCTGGTTTGGCTGTAAGGAAGAGCAGAAATCATGATATAGCTCAGACCCCAGGGAAACCATTCCCAAACAGACCTGGCTGGGGGGCAACTTTCCATTCTTTGCATGTAGGGCTTGGAAAAATATCCCCCCCCCCCCCAAGAATATGGGAGACCTTTAGTCTTAAAAAAGGAACTGTTTCTAAATAGGAATCTCAAAAATGGAATTCTTCCAAACTCTAGTGGCCAACTCGAGTGAGGGATTCTGGGAAGATGTAGTTCCCTCAAAAAAAGTAACTTTCTCAAGCTGCAGCTGGCATTTCTTGGTGCATCTGTCCTGTTCTGAGAAGCTTTACAAACTTAACCTTCCAACAACTCTTATGGAGAAATGTTTGAGGTCAACCAGATTCCTTACCAATTGAGATCCCAAACTAAATCTTAAGTTTAAACATCCTTACATATATATAAATTAAAATGATGTTAAGGTACCATTATTTCCTTTCTTTAAATTTAAAAATGCCTGGCTTTATAGCAGTTCATTTATGTGCAACTTCTCAGCTGGACTCAAATCTTTGCCCAAAGAAGGGGTACATCCACACAGCCGCCTACCTTTGACCCTCAGGTAGTGTCCCCCAAAGCGGTACGCCTCAAAGTTGAGCGAAAGCGGGGTGTTGGACTGGTCCAAGTAAATGTCCACTTTGGCCAAGTCAATGCCTTTCCTCTCAAACACTGGGAGCAGCACTTCACTGGGTTGGGAGAAGAGAGAAAAGGAAGGAAAAAAGCAGGGAAGATCAAGACAGGACTCCCATAGATATGTGGGATCAGGTGGGCAAGGCTGCTGCACATAGCACAATCTCCAGGGCCACATTTTGCCAGGAGACTCCCAAACTACAGGCTGGGTCTGTACCAACAAGGGACCAAGGCTGGTTAAACATGCATGGAGAACATGGACACCCTGCATTCAGCAGATCTGAACTCATGCACTCGGGTGCATTAATGCGCATCAGGCAAGGAGCCTTTTGGATTACAATGCTGGGCGACACTGGGAGTTATAGTCCCCCCCAAAGAAACTTTTCCAAAGTCTGATTGAAGCACCGGTGTCTACCAAGCCTATGTACACACATGCCTTACCCCAGGGACTTCTTCTTCATGGCCGGCACGATCTCTGTCTCAACGTCCATGTTAAAATCAAACTTCAAGGTGAAGCATTCCTTGCTGGGATCCTGCAAGAGAAACACAGGTGTGTGGGCATTTTAAAATAAATTGTTCCTGGGTGCCAGTTTTCCCAGTCACAAGGACATGTCCATCCTGACATTCAGACTGTGATGAAAATGGTTTGCTTTTTTTAAAGGAGGAAGTCAATACTGAGCAATAAATACATTTGCACATATCAGCATCCAAGCAATGTTTTTTTCCTTTCATTATCCTTATCCTGCCAGCTACCAGGAAATACCTGAATTAAAATGAAGGAAAATTCCTAGCGCAATTCTCAAAGCTTATGAAAGAATTGTTTAAAAAATGCAACTGATTTGGGATTGCAAAAGATACCTAGCTTGGAGGGGTGGGTGGGGGGTATTTTTGTTCTGCAGTAACTTGCAAAAGGCAAAGGGCTAAAAATGGCATGGTTCAGTGATTAAACTGGATGTGTCCAATTTTTATTTTTTGGTCAAAAGCTGAGCCTGGGGGGGTCCATTTAGGCATGCAACTATTACTTTTAAATGTCTTGCCAGGAGGGCCATTGAGAGAAAGGAAGATGTGGGGAATGAGCACCCAGCCTCCTTACATCGGTGTGTCTCCTCCTGGCTTTCTTCTTGGGAAGCTTCAGCGCTGAGCTTTTCCTGTCCCTGGAAAGACAGACAAACAGTCAGATGGGGGCTAAAAGGAGAATATTCCACAGCCCACTTTGCAATCCCTGCAATTTAGCCAACCCTCCCATTATGGCTCTTGGGGGAAAAGGCAGGAGACATTTCCTCCTTAACAATCCAGCCAAGAAAGATCCACTCCCAGATGGTGCAAATATGCAACTAAAACTGATATTTTTTTGGTCTTTCCTTTTTGCTCTATCCCACTTGTTTTGCTTTTTTTGTTCCATCTACTGAGATGCAGACCCCAGGAACTGATCTGACAGTGAGTCTGAAAAACCTTCCCTACCTTTGATTTACATGGTTTTGCAAAAGTGTACACCTGAATAGTGAATCACCCAGTAAATCATGTGCATGGTTCACATCTGGGCAATGCTATGGTTGATGGAGGAGGGAAAAGTACTGTCCCCTGCATTCAGAAAACTAGCTTTTCAGGGAATAGGCTTCGCTGAAACCTTCTCACCTGAAGCACTAGTTTCCTACCTGAGAGGAGTTATCTTCCATACTCACCCTTTTCCATCGATCAGACCTTCCTCCTCCTCATCCATGTCTGAGGCAGGGCTGGTCCGTGGCGGACACGACCGAGTGGAGACATTTCGTGCCAGGATTGAACCTGAAAAGTAGAAGCATTCAGGTCACTTGAGAGCATCAAGAGTCCCTGATCTCCAAGATAGGATGCAATGCCCTTGCTGTGTAACCACCATCACCATCATCATCCCCAATCCCTGGCATCCCTCACCTTGCGGAGGAAGGTCGAAGCGGATGTGGCGATCAAAGTGCATGGCGCTGTGGAAGCGTCCGTCGCACGCCTCACACAAGTGCAAAGGGGCTGCGTTGTTCAGCTGCTGGCACTCGACGTGGTGGCATACCTGGGGAGAAAGACAATGGAGGAGAGAAGGAGAGGAACACAGAAAGTCACCAGTTTGTCTCAAGATGATGGAAAAGGGGAGGATTTTGATTTTTAGAAAGGAACTGGGAGGGGAGCCACATGCACTGAAGTTATTTCTTCTCTCCAGTTTTCCATGCCCTCCTTTGGAAATGCATTCTTTGCCCCACAGAGAGAGAGATAAACCAATCTATGTTTTGGCATTAATTTTTCATGTGAACCAAGCTGGGGGAAATACCTCTTTTTTGGACTATAAAGTTTCTCTTTCGCAGCTTACCACTCCCAAAGTCCCCCATCCAGTGCCAGTCATCCAAAAAAGGTACTTTCCCCCCAACTCTAGTCCTATGAGAGGAGACATGCTTCCTCCACTTCAGGAAAACAGCCAAGTCTCAAAATCCAAGAGACTGCATCACACACAGTTGTCCCATGTTTAGATTGTGGTCTAATAGGACCCCTGGCTACTTTTTGCATGCTCTGCTTTCAAGGTGCCCCTCATCCCATATTTGTGCGTTTCATTTTTCCTGCCTTGGATGCAGTACCCTTGCATTTATCCTTGTTGGAATTCATTTTGTGAGTTTTGGCCCAGCTCTCCAGTCTGTCGAGGTCGTTTTCAATTCTGATCCTGTCTTCTGTGCTTTTAGCTACCCCCCATAAACATTCGGAGTCATCTACAATTTTGATAAACTTGCCTCCTAGTCCATCATCAAAGTCATTAATAAAGATGTTAAACAACACTGTGTCCAGAACAGAACCGTGAGGCACTCCATTTCTCTCCAGCATAAAGAGCAACCATTGCTAAGTAATTTCAGTATACAGTATTCAGTCCAGCAAACATTTACAGACCCACCTAACAGTAGTATTGTCAGTTCACCAGCCTGCCTGCAAGAATATCATGGGGGGCTGTATCAATGTATCCTATCTATCTATCTAATCTAATCTAATCTATCCATGCACATGCATGCACACACAGACACATGAATATATATACACACTTTACAATACCAAACCAAAATAATACTATTCAATACCCTTTAGTTGCATGTCCCATTGCAATGTACCAGCAGTTGGAAAACAGATCCAAATTCCAGGCTTTTCTACAGCACATTTGTTTAGACCGCGACTCATAATTGAACATGCACTTTCCACAGTTCAGTCCCCTTCCACTTTATTGTATCACACAGCAAGGCCCAGTGGTTTGACCAGCACATGCCTGGCTCTCCCTATGCGCCAAGAACCCATGCTCCCTTAGCCCTTCCAGACCTCCATTCCCCACTGGAGAAGGACCTCCATCTTGCACACCTCCTTTGCTGCTGCATTTGTTCCTCCTGGTAGTAATAATGCCTTGATCCTGAGGTGCACGGAGGGGTCCTGAGCCCGCCTCGATGTCCGCAGATGAGGATGTTGGCTCAGTCCAAGCCGGCTGTGGCTCTCCCTCGCAAGGCAAAGGAAATCAGTGTCTGCGGGAAAACAATGCGCCAGCAGCCACAGCGTTTCCTCCGATTGTGAGCTGTAAGTTGGGTCAGTCCCAGAAGTCATGGAGACATATCCAGTCTCCCCAGCAAAGAGAGAACTATTTTTAACAAGCAACAAAAGCACCATTGGCTGCCGGTCTGTTGTTTTCCAAGCACAATTCAAAATGCTAGTTGTGACCTATAAAGGGCTATATAGGCTCAGGTCCAAGATTGTATTCCCAAATACAAGTCTGTCTGAGATCCCTTGGGAGATCCTTCTCTTTGTCCCTTCAAACTCACAGATATATGGAAATGTGGGAGACAGGGCCTTTTTGGTGGCTGCGCCCCAGCAATGAAACTCCTTTCCCAATCAAGTCAGAACCAAACTCTCCAAATATCCCGATTTGGAAAGATCAATACTGATGAATCCACTTCCATCCCGCTTTTTCAGCTGCTTTTAAAATGTCTCGGTGTCTGTCTTCTTCCTCCCATTTTCCCCCTTTTGTCCTCAGCTGACTTCAACTGCTGCAACCTGAATTCGCCTGACCTACCTCACAGGGCTGTTGCAAACCCTCCAAGGTTTCACAGATGAAAACCAGGAAACGTATGGGCAGGAAATGTCAGAGTTTGGTCAAGACGGCAAAAGTTGTGAATGAGGAAGGACAGACAAGCTAGGAAAGGATGCAGCAGTTTGCTTTTGCCTGAACCTCCTGGAAAGGGCGAGAGCCCATCCCTTCTTCTATTCTTTCCCCTGCAAAGTTCACCGAGTGCAAATTATGTCTGCACTTTGAACTCAAGTTTGCAACTACTGATGTAAGCTGGGGACAAAGGGGAAAACGAGAGAAGGAGAGAGAAACTGGGACATTTTGAAACCATATGAAAAAGTTGGATAGCATGGGGTTGATAACAACAACAACAACAACAACAACAACAACAAGAAGGAGCGTCCTGCCAAATTGAGATTACATTAGGAACTCCCCAAGAAAACACCAGAAATCAAAATATAAGATAGAAAAATGATTGACAGAACCGGCAGAGGGCAGCGCAAGGCAACCCAGTGAAAAAGGCCTTTGCTAAAGCTAACGCCAGTCATTAAAAAGCATCCACTAATAGATTCTCATCTTTGCTATTCAATTTTGAAGGTGACTTTGTGAATTTCAGAACAACGCCCGTCCCTATTCTAAAATACAAAACTTGGCTTCCTGATCTGAAAGGTGAGTGCTTTTGGGGGGGGGGGCTTTTTGCTGCTGTTTTGGGGTACTAGGAGGATCAACGCTGAATTCATATGGAGCTATCTCCCCATTGAAGTATCTCTTGTGAGGTTCAGTAATTGGCACAATTTTGGAGCAATATCTTCCAAGATGCCTCTCCTTTTGGCCCTCGATATGCCCAGGCACACATCATAGTTCTGGCTCCACCCAAAATTTCTCCAGAACTGATTTTGTGCAAATACATCCTGAAAACGTTGTCACAACAGAGACCTTGCAGAGACGCAGCAAAGTCCCTCTGTGTGGTTTTTAAGATAAATTAAATCAGGGCAAGGCTGCTTCTTCATGGGAAACTATGTCTCAGCGATGATCACTTGGAAGAAACGACAGATGAAAATAACTGCAGACATGGAGCAGAACCGATGGAACGTTTGGCAATACCACAACTTGACAAAGCGAGTGTGGAAACCAGCATCCAGGGCCCTGAGAGTCCCAACTTGCACCATCCAGTTTTAAAAGCCAGGCTCCAGCCTTTAAAGGATGTTGGAAATTGTGACAGAGGGCAAAAAGTCAATAGCCAGAGAGGGCTGAAAGGCCATTTCCAGTCCATCAGGTGATAGGTCTTTTTGTCCCCAGAAGCAAAATGGAATATTCAAAACAAGTGTCATATGCAAACTCTATATTTGTATAATACATCTGCAGCTTTTCCTGACACATTTCATGGTGTATTGCTTTACCTTTCCTAGGTAAGTTCTCTTCTTCCTGGGACCTACAATTGCATCCTCAAATGCAGGAGCTATGGCAGCAGTTTTAAAGGTTTTGCACAGAATTATAGGCAAAGAGTGTTGCTGATTTCCCCGTCTTTCCAAAAAAATCCCAAAAGGCACCCAAATATTTCCATGAGGAGCCAGCCACACAATTCCTCTGGAGCAGATTAAATTCTCCGGATGCAAAATATTACTAGCAGCAAGAAAGGGGAGAACAGTCGAAAATCATGTTTTAGAAAATCTCAACTGGCAAGAATTTCTCTTGAGAGGAAGCCTGGACCGATGAGAATCGTCACGGTTTGAGATTTGTACTATGCAAAATGGACACACCTCTGTGCAGAAAACAACATTTCTCACAGCAATCTCCTATTCTTTGGAGAAAACAGGGGGGTTTTCTGCACATTCTTTGCTGCCCAGAACATGCGCAGAAAAGGCTGTTTTCTGTGCAAAACGAATACACAATCACATTATTATGATTATTATTTAACAGAATGACTCCCAAACTGCATCTGTGTTTATGAGTAACCCTGTTGGCCATACGGCAAAATACGACTGACTCCAAAATCGACAAAAACGCAATTCCTAACTCCACAACCTGCAAATAGTCTTTGAAAACGATGCAGTTTTGTAATATTTTTTTTCGCAGTGAGGAGAAAATCACAAAAATTACCCATTGCTTACTTTGAGGAGGTACTGGCCAAAGAAGTACACCTCCAAACCAAAGTCCAGCTTTGTCCATAGGGAGTCTCTCTGCAAGTGACCCCTGGGCAACCATCAAGGGCCGAGCTGCAAGCCATCCATCCATCCATAGATCCAGCCAGCCAGCCATCCAAAAACCTGCTCAAACCCTGGCACTGCTTCTGGGGCTTGCTTTGCCGCCGGAAGTGAGCATCATGCCAATATTTCCAGCCTCCTCCATAGTCGTACTGTATATCTCAGGTGCTCTGAAGGAAACCCAGCCGGAAAAGCCACAGGGAAGGAACAAAGGAGGCAAAGCAGGTGTCAACTGGGGGCAGATGGAGGCCTGGAAAGGCTTGGGGAAAGGGGGGCAAGGAAGGGCAGGGTGGGCAGGGGGCTCTTCTTTGGGGAAGGGGGGCAAAGATGGCAGGAGAGGGGACCAACTTGACCCTTCCAGGAAGATGGAGGCCAAGGGAGGGGAAGGAGGAAGAGCACGGCAAGAGTGTCAGCCAAGGCAGCGCTCCAAGGCACTGCTGAATTTTTAACCGCAGCGCGGCCATCATGAAAGCTGAGACACGGGGCCTCCGAGGGAGACACCCAAACTGGGGCGTCTGGAAGCGGCCCGTTCACCGACTCATACCACCGCCACCGACCCTCCCTTGGCACCAGACTCACCCCTCTTTGGCCCCTGTGTGCCCCACTTTGGCCAAGGTCCAGAGCCAGGAGGGAAGCGGAGGAGGCCTCGTCGGAGCTGCGGAGGCTGCGTCTGGGTGATTGAAAGCTTTGGGTTCGGAAGGGTTTGGGGTGGAATCTCCAGAGCTGTGACAGAGCATTGACTCAGCAGGTGGGGCGCCTTTGGGGTTTGGCGTGAGTAAGGGCTCTGAGGCCGGACTGGCTGGAAACGACGGCTGGGGCAGAGGGCCACGGAGGTGTCTGCTGCAGGCCTGCCTCCTTCTTGCCAGGACTTGCCTGCCTCCAACTTGCCTCACTCCTCTCACCTGCCCCCTCCTTCTTCCGACAAGAGAAAGCTCCCAAAGGGAACCTAAGCCTCGGCTCCCAGGTGAGCAAAGCCCGGGCCAGGGCCATAGCACTCCGCGCATTAGGTTTCCAAGACCCAACACACAGAGACGCATGCATTCCTGCCGCCTGGTTACCTGCAAGCGGAGCAAAACTTGGAAATAACACACAACCAGCAACCAACAGTGGGCAGCCTGGAACGGCATTACAAAGGCATTAGCAAAAGGGCATTTGGAAAAGAAACATAACCAGGTTGCGACCATAAGTAGAGAGATCTTGTAGCACCTTTGAGACTAATAACTCTACTTCCTCAGGTGTGCAAGCTACTTTAATCATTACTTTCCAAAGTTACTTTTTAATGGTAGTTTAGGAGGCACTTCTGTCAGATTTGTTTAGCAACCTTAGAGGGTCTCCTTTTTAAACAGCCACAACAAACAAGACAATCCAGTGTGTTTGTGAGACAATGTGCCTCCCTCCCTTCTGGAAAACTGAAACAACTCTGAGCAAATGAGCAGCAAAGGTTCAATAAACCCCTTGGACTTCCTTGTTATTTGGAGGGACGGAAAAAGGAAGGAACCCCACAACAAATAACACAGCAAATTCCCTTTTAAACGTTGCAACATCATCCAATGAAGAGAAGCAGTAGAATTCAAAGATATAGCCATGTCAGTCTGTGAAATAAGTACATAGAGAGATCTTGCTGCACCTTTGAAACTAACTGAAAGAAAGAAGTTGGCAGCAGGAGCTTTTCTAGACTTGAGTCTACTTCCTCAGATGCATCACTTGCAGATTTGGAGGCGCTGCAGTTTTGCTGACCTGGGTTTTCCTGGGTATTTCCCAGGTCCTGCTCCGTGACTTGTTTGCCTCCGTGGCTGATGGCCCACACCTTCCCTCTTTACAGGAAATGTTGCGCCTGGTGACTCAAGGGAGGCGCATCGGAGGCAAGACACCCGTCGCGGAGGGTAAACAAAGGTGTCGGAGGGCCAGGAGGCCACGTGCCGCTTCCACACATGCACACACACACATAGAGAGACATGTAGTGTTTGTGCATCATCATCATCATCATCATCATCATCATCATCATCTTCCCCACCATGAGCCTGTCTCCTTCCTTGTGGTCATACCTCCAGGGATCCTTGCAACAAGTGGACTTTGTTGTGGAGCCCAGAGTGGAGTATAGTAATAACAGTTTGGAAAGGGAAGGATAATTCATGTTTTTGGGGGGGACAGAATTATTATTTGGGAGTAATGCCTCCGTTGTGTCCCCCATAGCTACACCTTTGTACAATTGCCTGCGATGTTCAGGACTGGGGTGAGTCAGGCTGCAACTTTTGAAACTTTGGCACCTGGATCGGACGCGTCGGGACAAGACTCCAAAACACGGAAAATGCCCTCAGGGTTTGGGTGACCCTGGACTTTTCCAGCCAAACGCAGTCATTTGGAGCCAGAAAGAGAGAGAGAGAGAGAGACAGCGTTTCTTAAATCAGGGAAGATAGCATCACTTGAACCCACAGCCCTGGCGTCAGGAAAAAGCAAACCGTGAGCTACCTATGGCCCCTGAAAAAAGGGTTGCTTTTTAAAATTAATTCTGTAATATTTCATAAAAACCTAGACAAAAGACACCAATACACACTTAAATACCACTAACGTATCCAAACGTTAAACGTTAAATGACTTCCCATTCTCTAATTTAATGGCTGTTTTCTTATACTCGCAGCCCTTTCAACTAGTTTAATATGGAAAAATAATCTACATAGTATTCTTCTGCTACCTGTAGACTTATTGTACTTAGAGTGTGTAAAAGCATAGAAAGAAAGAAAATACAAATCGTGCCAAGAAACCCTGTCAAAGTTCCCCCGTAGGGTTGCCCTAAGTCGGAAATGACTTGAAGGCACACAACAACAACAACATGCAGGTCAACATAATTCCACTGATATGAATTTTTATAGCCATAATTAATAACCATTATTATTATTATTATTATTATTATTATTATTATTATTATCCAGGAGGGGACCAAACTACCCAAAGTCCAGCAGATCAATATAATTCCTCTGATATGAATTCTTATAGCCACAATTTATAGTCATTTTTATTAATATTATTATTATTATTATGGGGGGAACCAAGCTACCCAAAGCCCTACAAATCAATATAATTCCATTGATTTTTATAGCCATAATTTATACTCTTATTATTATTATTATTAATATTATTAATATCTACCCAAAGCCCTGGAGTATTTGCAGATACAAGGGGCAGATACAAGCTCCTCCGCTCTTTGCCCCCCACTCAACCTGACCTCCCAGCGCGGCTGTTGCTCCTCCGCCAGATTGCGCATTGTGTGCGCTTTGTATTGTTGTTCTGGCGGGCCGTTGGTGAGCAAGGGAGGACCACCAGCGCCGCTCCAGAGATTTCTGGGCAATGTAATTAGAGGCACCGGACAAAGCGCCCTCTCGCTGCTAGAAGACAACGCGGATCCCCAATTAAAGAAAGTGGACTCTCTGCAAGGGTTTTATGCTCAACAGTCAACCAATTAAGCCTGTGCGCATTTGCATCCATGTGCGTGTTTATGCTTTGGGTGTATATCCAGGTACTGGTACATAATGTGTGCATGGAAGACCTAGGAGTTTATCATCCTGTGCAGAAACAGGATTAAAAAAACTCCCCAAAAGCCCTAAGACACATGTTAATGCAACATTAAACCACCTAGAAAGTTGTCAACACACAATTCTTTTTACTCTCAGGATTTTCTGGAAATAACAAGAATAGCATTTTGTCTACTTTCTAGCCGGGTTATTGCACCTTAACAGTCGCCTGAAAATCAGTTGCACTTTTGCATGCCTTTTCTACTTTCTGTCCAGGTTAATGTTGGGTTAACCTGGACGTCATCTGATAATACATTTTGTGGGTTTTTGTACTGGATGATAAACTCCATAATCTACACATACACAAATCCTACTTTTTAGGAGACGCACGCAAGGGCCACCAGACACAGCCTCCCCAAAGAGATATATCTGGCCAGGAACCCCAAGGTTTCCACCATAAACTGGAGTGGGCCTCAAGTCATTTAAACACAACCATTTCTGAACAATGGTATAAAATCATATAAAAAGAACAGCTATGCTTCTCTTCCAAGCCCTACCAGCCTCTCCTCAGTTAAAAGCCTAGGATTGTGGTATTAATTGTTGTTGTTGTGTGCCTTCGAGTCAAATTTTTGATTTATCCTATCATGAACCTATCATGCGGTTTTCTTGGCAAGATTTGCACAGAGGAGGTTTGCCATTCCTTTCCCTGAAGCTGAGAGAGCATGACTTGCTCAAAGTCACCCAGCGCTTTAGGGTCACTCAGATATATTATTATTATTATTATTATTATTATTATTATTATTATTATTATTATTACTACTACTACTCCATGCAAATCTATTCTCTCAGCCTCAGGGGAAGGCAATGCCAAAATCCCCTCTGACCAAACCTTGCCAAGAAAGACCCATGACAGGGTCACCTTATCGTCACCATCGTTCAGAAATGACTTCAAGTCACACAACAACAACACAACGGTATTAATTATGATTAATACATTTTGTCATTTTGACCAGGCCCTACTGATGTCCCAGTTTTCATCTGCAAGATGTTGGTGGACCCATGTGCCACCACAAACCCAAACAAAAAAGGATGCATCTGAGAGTTTGCTGACTGTGATTATCCCTGAGACCAAGGGAAAACACATCCACAGCAAAATGCCCTTGGAAAGCCTCATTTCTTTAAAAAAATCCCCTGTTCAACGGAGGCTTTTACTCCCAAACAGCGCAGGAGCCTTGTCCCAGGGAGCCACATTCCTCTTGTGCAAAAGCAAGCCCAGCGTTAGTCAAAACCTGGCACCAGGAATGCCACGGCTGTTGCCACTGTGTGAACCACAAACACAAGCACAAAGGCAGCCAGAGTGGTTCCAGGAAAGAGCAAGGGCAGTGGCACACAAAAGAAGACCCCAAATTGGGGGGAGGGGGAGAGGTTGTCCCATGCCTTCAAATGGACTTCAACTTATGGCGAGTCTCCCCTAGGGATTCCTTGGCTGGATTTCTCCAAGGGTGCCTTGCCACGGCTGTCCTCTAGTTATGGACCAGGCAGTTCATCTACCCAAAATCACCCCAGAGGTTTTCATGGCTGAGCAGGGATTCAAACACAGTCTCTTGGAGCAGCACTATGCCACACTGGCCCTGAAAAATAGGACCAGACACCTACCATTTCAGACCACTCACTCTCTGGCCCAAAACACACCAAATAACCCAGTTTGAGACTGCATTTAACTGCCCTGGCTCAATGCTAAGGAATTCCGGGAACTGTAGTTTTGTTAGACATTTAGACTTCTCTGTCTGTCGCCATAATAAACTACAATTCCCAGGATTCCCCAGCACTGAGCCAGGGCAGTCAAAGCAGTCTCAAACTGCACTATTTCTGAAGTGTGTTTTGGACCAATGTCTCCTTTCCTGAAGAAGACTCAGGCATCATCTCTGAAAACAACCATCATCACTCAGACCTGGATCTGTAAGGAAGCATCCCCATTGATCCCCGGCGGTACAACAACACCCCAAATCCACAAGTCAGCAATAGCTTTATCAGACCAACCAAAATGCACTACATACACATTGCATGTTGCAAGACAGAGAGACGATACAGGCTGTCAATCACTCGGTCGATCGATACATCATGCATCGCTTTACACTAAATGTGTTGCTTTGCAGTGCATCATGAGTTGCTTTGCGATCGATGAGTTGGCTTTGCAATAAATAAATGCGTTGGCTTTCCAAATTCTGGGGACAAAAAGTGGCTGCATCTCTCCAGAGAATGGGGAGCCTTGGCACTGAGATGCCTTCCATCTGATACTGTCAATTGCATGCCCAGCTATGGCTGCCCTATAGAAAACCCCAAATCCTCTATGCATGCACACGCACGCACACACACTCTTGCACACAAAATGCAGTTTCTTCGCTGGCCGAGAGACTCACCAACGGTTTGCTGTGGCCTCCCCTTCCCTCCCCGAAGGCTTTGAGATTGCCCAGCCGCTGCCTCATGCTCACATCCCAGGTGGCCGCTGTGACTGTGATGGTGCCGGGGCTGGCTCTCTACAAGCCCTCCTCTAAGTCCCAGGTGGCTTGGCCAAGGCAGGCCAAGGGTCCCAGAGGTTGCCTTCACTGGGAGAAAGACCCCTTGGAGCTCCATCATCCCCGGCTGGGAGCATCCTTGCCTCCTCTTCCTCCTCTTTCTGTCAAGCCAGACTCAGCCAGACAAAGCCATGTTCAGGCTCCAGACTCACAGCAGGCGCATGGGGAGGGCTGCCTGGGATCTACCATTCCTCTCCCAAGGAAGGGCAGCAGGCGCCTGGGATGTACCATTCGCTTCCAATGCTCTTGCAGGGCTGCAGCAAAGCCATGTGTCCAGTCCTCCTCTGGCCAAAAAGGGAGTAGGACCCTCTTTCGTGAAGGGCATCCCAAAGCCCCACAAATCCACTCTTAGGGGCTTTGGCTGTTTCTAAGCATGAGCACTTTTGGCCACAGCGCCATGGGACACCGTGAAGCCCCAAAGCAAAAGCACCTTTTTTCCAAAGCAAAAGCATTTTTGTGGAAGAGAAGCATGAAAAACCACACTGTTGTGTGACACAAAGAGGCAGCGATCCTCTGCAAAGGTTGCAAGAAACAGTTGCTTTCCAGTGCGCTAAAATGAAGATTTAATTCAAAGGTGGCAATCATATTATCACCTCTCAATCCATCTCTTCTCTGGGCTAAACAGCCCCCAGCTGCCAGGAGGATAAATAAATGTGTTTTTGTGGAAGAGAGAAGCATGAAAGCCATACTGTCCTCTGACATTATAGAAGGCTGTGATCCTCTGCAAAAGTTGCAAGAAACAGTTGCTTTCCAGTGTGCTAACAATGAAGATTTGATGTCTTACCCTTCAATTGTCTTGAATGTTCTGGGACTGTCCCAATTTATCTTTTAGTGTCCCCCTTTTTAAAAAGCTGTTTTTAAAATGTCCCTGTTTTTCTCTCCTCTTTCCCCTTTTGCCTCCATTTTCCTTCAATAACCTGAGATCCTGGGAAATCCTAGGAAATAATCTTTTCATAGGCAAAGTCTGGGCCTTTGCAGCTTTTTTACATGGAAGAAAAGGTGCCATTTCTTTATCGTTGTTGTTGGGACTCAAGGCAGTTTGCATGCAATAGATTTAAAACCGTATGATTTCCCAGGGAATGGCATTAACTCTTCATTGTCAGCACCCTGAAAAGTGACTGTTTCCTGCAACCTTTGCAGAGGATCACAGCCTTCTATAATGTCAGAGGACAGTATGGCTTTCATGCTTCTCTCTTCCACAAAAATATCTTTATTTAGCCTCCTGGCAGTTGGGGGATGTTTAGCCCGGAGAAGAGATGGCTTGAGAGGTGATAATACGACTGCCATCTTTGAATACCTGAAGACCTTTCCTGCAGAGGGTTAAAACTGCAAGAAAAGAGATTCCACGAAATATTAGGAAAATCTTGCTGGTGATAAGAGTGGAAGAGACTCCCTCAGAAAGCAATGGAAAGACTCTTTTATGGGAGGTTTCTAAGGACAGGTGAGATGGCCGCCTCTCTGGGCTGCTTTTGCTGTGGGTTCGAATCATAGAATCATAGAATCACAGAGTTGGAAGAGACCAGAAGGGCCCTGATCCAGTCCAACCCCATTCTTCTGCCATGCAGGAAATCACAATCAAAGCATCCCCATTGACAGATGGCCATCCAGCCTCTGCTTAAAGACCTCCAAGGCGGGAGATTAAACCACTCTCCGAGGTGGATTCTCTTTTCCTGCAGTTTGAATCCATTGTTCTGTGTTCTAGTCTCCGGAGCAGCAGAAAACAAGCTTGCTCCCTCCTCAATATGACATCCCTTCAAGTATTTAAACAGGGCTTTCATATCACCTCTTAACCTTCTCTTCTCCAGGCTAAACATCCCCAGCTCCCTGAGTCGTTTCTCATAGGACTTTATGGTTTCCAGACCCTTCACCATTTTAGTGGCCCTCCTCTGGACACAGGGCTCCAGTTTCTCAATGTCCTTTTTGAATTGTGGTGCCCAGAACTGGACACAATATTATTCCAGGTGGGGCCTGACCAGAGCAGAATAGAGTGGCACTATGACTTCCCTTCATCTAGACACTATACTTCTATTGATGCAGCCTAAAATCGCATTGGCCTTTTTAGCTGCCGCATCACACTGTTGACTCATGTTCAACTTGTGGTCTACTTGGACTCCTAGATCCCTTTCAGACGTAGTTTCATTCAGCCAGGTATCCCCCATAATCCTATATCTGTGCATTTCATTGTTCTGCCCTAAGTGCAGTACCTTACATTTCTCCGTGTTGAATTTCATTTTGTTAGCTTTGGTCCAGCTTTCTAGTCTATTCAGGTCATCTTGAACGTTGATCCTGTCCTCTGGAGTATTAGCTATTCCTCCTAATTTGGTCTCATCTGCAAATTTGATAAGTATGCCCCCAATTTTGTCCTCCTTCCGGCCTCATGATCCTATAATGTGACGCTGTCCTTTCGACGGCGCAAAAGAGCCCAGGGATGCCATCAATGAATGCTATTTATGAAAACCTCCTGGAGCCCAGAGCAACATCTGACTTTAAAGAAACATAAGATATCATTGGGATATCATCTTCTCACTTTCTGGGGTTCCCTCCAGTCTTGCTGGCATCAAAGCCTCAAAGAGGGAAAGACACAACGCCTATGGAGCCGAATTTGCTCCAGGGCTGACTCTGCACAACTTCTGCATTTGATGCCAGGTTTTTAACCCTGGAGCTGAAGAAAGAATGGGCTTTTCATCAAATTATGTCTCAGTTGCAGCCAAACAGGCCAAGTCAGTGGGACTAAACCGAGGTTTTTCACAGCCTTGCGCTGGTTCTCTCATGTATTTACTGCTGCTTCTGTTGTTGTTGTTGTTTGTCTGTGTTTGTAAACTACCTTTTCTGGGAAACAAGAGGGTTTGTGTATCTCTGTGCCTTCAAATCTCCTATTGACTTATATGGGGACCCCATGAATTTCACAGGGTTTTCTTAGGCAAGAAATCTCGAGAGATGCTTTTGCCAGTTCCTTCCTCTGAAAGACAGCCTAGGATTTGTTGAGGGTCTCCCATCCAAGGACTATCCAGGGCTGACCCTGCTTAGCTTCCAAGATCAGATAGTGAACTGATACTTTTAGGTTATATTATTGTTGTTGTTGTTGTTGTTAAGACTAGTCCTAAACAGAGCAAGGGCTCCTTGGACGTGGTTTTGCCAGTCCCTTCCTCTGAAATGCAACCTGCAGCACCTGGGATTTCTTTCCCGGCTCCCATCCAAATCTTAACCAGGCTGGCCCTCCTTACCTTCCAAGGCCTTGAGGACATTTCGGCCCTTAAAATGGCTTGCAAACATTGCAAACAGGAGCAATCAAAAGCTTGCAGGTTTGTCAGTGAAAGAGATACAAAAAGTTAAAACATAATTAAAGCCATGGATAGCATTGAAAACAATGTTGAAACATATTGAAACCTCAAAGCTGTGCAGCAACATTGTTAGCAGCCCTTTCCCCTTAAATGTCAGTTCCCTTAAAGTCTTTTGGAGAAAAAAGGAAAGTTTTCTCTTAACACAGAAGAGAGAGAACAGGAAAAGGCTTTGTATTGCTGATAGATTTTAAAATAGAAATAAAAGAAAGGAAGCTCAGAGAGCCATGCAAAGAATAAGTTAAAAATGTCATCCCGAATTCTGTTCTTAGTCCCAACTGAGCAGAGTCTTTGGAAGAACAAGATGCACTGCTCCCATTCGCTGCCTGTTTGTCCATTTCTGTTTCTAAAGGGGCAGAGGAGGCTTTCCATTCTAGTTTTATCTCATCATTTTCACTCTCTGTCTCTTCTAATAGTGCAATGGCACCATCCTGATTGGGATTCTGGACAGAAAGAAAGGAAATCATAGAAAGATATGCGTAATCCAGTGGCGCTGGGGCATTGCAGACTATTGCAAGAGGAATCAAAACCCTTTAGTGCCATTGCTCCAGCCATGACCAACCACAGCTATAAAACAACCAGGACCTGAAGAACAGGAAGCTTTTAACTGCATTCAGGAGGACCTTGCAGGAATGTGGCTCACAAGGAAACCTTCCAGAACAATGAGTTTAGCCCTGGAGAAAGGTATTACTGGGGAAGACGGGGCAGCATTACATATTGCTGTATGTGGAATGGCTAGTTAAATTCCATTTCCATCTAACCATGCAAAAGGAAGGTGTCAGAAGCATTGCAGGGTGCTAGCAGAGAAGCCATTTAAGGGCCATGCCCTCTCCTTGGGGCCTTCTGGGAATTGTAGTTCTGCGGGAAGGAGGTCTGGGTGGATCTTCGGTTTTCATGCTGAACTACACTAAGAGTCATTGTTCCAGAAATTGGGAAGACTTCTCTCACCTCCCTCCAAAGAGGGTGGCCAGCCTCTGCTTGAAAACCTCCAAAGAAAGAGACTAGTGACTCTCCAAAAGACGGAGACTAATAATTCTTCCATGTAAGAAGACACAATGAAAGCATTCCCGATGGACGGATGGCCTTCTGTTAGGAAGGCTTTGGTTGTCTCCTCCTTCATGGCAGAAGAGGGTTGGACTGGATCAGCCCTTGAGGTCTCTTCCAACTCAGGCTTAGAACCAGCTCTGGAAAGAGAAAGGTGGCATGGCTGCACCCGTCTCTGCATCCGCAAGCCTTGGGAGGGTTTGGCTAAGAACAAGCCAAAGAGGATTTTCCAGCCAAGTTCCATCAGCAACCATCCCTTGGACGAGAGATCAAAGAAATGACATACAAACACACACAAACACAGATGCATCCCACTCTTTTCATCATGAGCAGTGCAACAACATCCCTGCCATGACCCTCCGGAGGAGTGGGAGGGCTGTGTCCGACTGGCACGGTGGACCCTATAATGACTTCATTGCCAGAGCATCCATGCCAAGAGCAGGTGCATTGCACAGTCCTCCCACTCCTTGTTGTGCTGGCAGCATGGAGCGCACGCCTGGCGCTTGGGAGAGAAAGAGGCTCTCTTGTGGGCTATGTCCACCTCCTACTCTCTGGACATTATGCTTCCACCAAGAAACTTTGACCAGCCCTGACCAAGCCACAGCCCCAAGACTCAGGGAGCTAATAAAGAGAGAGACCTTGCAGCACCTTTGAGACTCACTGAAAGAAAGAAGTTGGCAACAGGAGTGTTCCTAGACTTAGGTCTACTTCCTCTGATGCATTTAGATGCAATAATAATAATAAGCAGAGAGATCTTGTAGCACCTTTGAGATTCACTGGAAGAAAGAACTTGGCGGCTTCCTCTGATGTATTTAGATGCATCATCATCATCATCATCATCATCATCATCATCATCATTATTAAGTGACCTTGGGCAAGTCCCACTCTCTCAGCCTCAGGGAACAGCAATGGCAAACCAACAAATCCTGCCAAGAAAACCTCATTATAAGTTTGTTTTAGGGTTGCAATAAGCCACAAACAACTTGAAGGCACACAACACAGACAATTCTTAAAACTCAGCTCTTTCCTTTTTCCTGACTAAAAGCAAGTAACACGGTTCCCTTTTGATTTTAATTAAAACAAAACATGTCTGAGCCCTATAATAATCCATTGGCCTCAGGAAGCTGTCTGGACTGAGCAAAACCTAGAATTAGCCAAATAGTTACAGCCGCATTTGTGGCTAAATTGCAAAAGGAATGAGGTTTTCCTTCATTCAGCTGCAGCCATGATGTTGTCGCATACTGTGCCTTAGCTATTGCAAAAAGACCTTAATTAAAGTCCCTTGCTTTTTGTTGTTTCCTCCAAGCCATGTTCATGCCATCCAGCAAGGAAACTGCTTTTGGGGGGCTGTGTAATGGAAAGAGTGGGGGGAACTTGGTATCAGAAAAGGGGGGGAAACATGGCAAGAGTTTCTCTGCTTTGCAAGCTCTGGAGGAAAACGCCATGCGCAGATTCTCCCATAATCCTTTGCATCTTGCAATGCCACTCTGAGCAAACATTGCCACCTCCTGGCACAAGACGGAAAGTGTTGCCAATGCCATCTTGGCATCATCCGCAGTGCCACATGCATTTGCCATCCCAAAACATCCTAAAACATCCCCAAACAGCCTAAAACCCACCCAAAGAAACCAAATATCCAGAACCCAGCAGTGTTTGTATAGACAGTGATCTCTTTGTAAATCATTTCTGCCATTAATCTTGCATCCGCCTTCAGCCCAAGAGACCAAACGGCATCATTGCGCAGAACCATCCCTCTATGGCTGCAAAAACATCCCAGAATTGTTGCGCTTGCATGTTTCCAATGGTTTGTAACAATGGCTTACTCTCGCTTTAGTCTTGACCTTCTTAAAACTACACAATCTGCCCTCCTTATCCATGGATCCAAATGATATTTGAGAGGTAAGACAGAAAAGAACTAGACTCTCAAATGTAAATATATCTAATTGAATATTATAGTTAGGGTTGCCCATCCATCATTGTATAGTCTTCCCTCTCTATTCACGGATTCCATTCAACCGTCCATGACTTGAAAATATTATTTCGATGAAAATAATAACAGTCACAATACAAGTAATAAAGCCACATTTCTCGGAAGGTGCCATGTTATTTGGCAATAACCGAACTGATTCATAGATTCTTGGATCAAATCTGAATCAATGATGTTCCAAAACTCCATACATTAAGACCAGGGAGACTGAAAAAATGAAATAATTTCACCTACCCTATTTATGTTTGGTATATCATGATGATGATGATGATGATGATGATGATGATGATGATAAATGTATATGCCACCTCTCCCAACAGATCAAGGCAGCTTACATAGAAATAACACATAACATAATAACCATAATACTGTATAACAAAATAGCATAAAAATAACCCTTCTATCCCCTTATCATAACAATCCAAAAGCTTACTATAACAAACTAACGCAACAACCATGACAATACAGTAACACATTACAATCATTAAAAATCCATATCAGCATTAAAACCAACATGGACTGGGCTCCATGGAGTAACGTTGGGGCAATCGATCACATCAGATGCAAAACTGTTACCATAAAACCATATGCTAAAAACAGAGTCACTTTTTCGAGTCTTCAGTTCCCATTAAGAGTTTTTACTTCTCCATTTCCAACAAGTCCTTTCAGGGTTATGCTGACAACATTTGAAGTTCATAACAACAAAAACAACAACAAAAACAACAACAACAACTTACCTAGCTTCTCTCCATGGATCAAGGCAGGGAAGAGCAACAATTATCTGACATGATCCTATTATCTGACAATACCTGATAATATTACCTTATGATGTGACAATCACTCCCTGATGCCCAGATTTCTGGACACAATCCAGTCAGTAACCCCTGGGAAACCAGTATGAATAAGAATAACAACAGAAGACGTGGAAGAGGAGGAGGAAGGATGAATTACAATGACAAAAAACACATTTGGACCCTGCTATATTATTCGGTGATAGATATCCCACTGATTCCTAGATGCTTGGATAGAATCTGAATCACGGAGGAAGCAAAACTATAGTCCAAAGCAAATGCATTTAAGGAAATAGGCTTAAATCTAGGAAAGCTCCTGCTGCCAACTTCTTCCTTTTTATCTCAAAGGTGCTACAAGATCTCTCTATGTACTGACTCTACAGACTAACAGGGCTATATCTTTGAATTTCTACCAGCTGGTAGACTGTGAGATCCATAGTAATAATAACAGTAACAACAGCAGCAAGAGCAGCAGCCACTGACAATTGAAGGATGAAAGTAAAAATCCTCCAAAGAGATGGACACATCGATGCTCCCCAGCCTCTGTAATGGTCATTTTTGCTGCCGCTTACCTTTGCTTCAACCCAGCGTTGTGTGTTAAAAATAATTACAAATTAAAAACTCCAAATTGCTGCCCCAATTCAGTCTCAAAGGAGGCAACGGACGGAGAGCGTCTTCCAGCCCCTGACCCTCCGCCAGCAGCGCCAGGAGGCAGATGGGGCAGAGGGGGAAGAAGCGGCTCTAAATCCATCGCCAGCTTTACATTAACGGTCAATTAGGCTAAGAGGGGAAAGATCCTGCGCAGCTATTTGGCTCTCAGAGGGAGAGGCAGGCAGGCTGGGGACAAGGAGAGGTCATCTGTTGGGGCCGGAGGGTCAGCCGGTCCACTCTGGAGGTCAAGGGGAGGCAGGCGAGGGGGGCTTAGGGCCTTTTCACACATTACGGAGAGACAGAAACCTGGGTTGACTAGCAAATGCATGTCAAGCCAGGAGACCAAGGCCTCGCCTGCTAAGCTTTCTCTTTTTCAGGATCACCTCTATTCTTTTCAATTAAAATTGTGATTTATCTACATTGTTATTGGTGTGTGCCTTTGTTTCCAACTTACGGTGACTCTAAAGCAAGCTGGTCATGGGCTTTTCTTGGCAAGGTTTGCTCAGAGAGGAGGCATATAAATAAACAAATTATTATTATTATTATTATTATTATTATTATTATTATTATTATTATTATTATTATTAATGTGTGACCCACCCAAGGTCACCCGGGGGATTTCCTGGCTGAGCCGGGAATCGAACCCTGGTCTCCAGTGATAGGCTGGACCTGGAAGGCTTTTGGGTTCCCTTCCAACCCTACAAACCTAAGATCCCAGAGATTATTAAAGGGAACATCTAAAGTTCACACTAAAACCCAGAGCAGGTTCATTGCTTCCCGACTGCTTGCCATTCAGTGGAAATGACCTGAGACACTGCACCAGAATCTCTTGCATTTCTTCTTCCTGCAAAAACCTGCTTTCCTTTTGGGGCCCCCAACTATGAATTGCATGGTTTTTTCTTAGGCAAGACATACCCAGAGGAGGTTTGCCATTGCCCTCCTCTGCAAATTGCCATGACCTTCCTCTGCATAGTGGCCTAAATGATGCTCTTTTTGGGCAGCCAGCAAGTGGGAGGATCGTGGCTTGAGAGACACAGAGAGAGCATTTGGGAGTGAGATGCATCACAAGAGAGAGAGGGAGACTGAGCGAGAGGCTGAGCATTTCTCCAGCTGCTGCTGTTGCTGCTGGTGAGGCTTTTCTGATGCTGCTGTTCTGTCTGGAAAAGTCATTTTGCGGTTATTCGGTTCTGAAGGAGGAAAGGCGGTAGGTAATGGGAGACCCATGTCAGGGCTGGGAGGTAAAGGAGGAAAGAAAAAAGGCTCTGGAAGGAGGAGGAAGAGGAACAAACTGGGCACAAACCAGGCCCTTAAAATGGAAGATAGGGACTGGCACAGAGGAACCAAAGGCCCTACATTTGTAATCTGCTGTGGCACCAGAGCTCTCTGATGGAGAATGCTGAATATCTCATATCATTACAAATCCCATAGCCTCAAGCCAGGGCAGTTAAAGCAGTATCGAACCGCATTAATTCTGCAGTACAGATCAGGTAGGAAATGAGCACTAAATCCCTAAATGCAGCCGTCTCACTTTTATCACAACTCCTGCAACTACAGTACAAGGTCCCTATCCTACACAAAGCAGGAGGCAAACTGTGGCTACACAAACACACACTGGGCCAGAAAGCAAAGCCCACAGGGCCATCCCAAGACATGATTATCACACGCAGTTGAGCAAATACAGAGATATCAGACACGCACTGTTGCTGAAATCCCGAAAGTACAAAGATGCTTCTTTGTGACTGCTTTAATGGTGGGTTTCGTGCGACATCATGTGAAATCATTTAATAATAATAATAATAATAATAATAATAATAATAATAATAATATAATTTATTTGTATCCTGCCCAATCAACGAGGAATCCAGGCGGCTAACAACGGTGGAAGTACAATAAAAATACAATGTGAAGTCGAAGGCTTTCATGGCTGGTGTCCATAGTTTTTTGTGGGTTTTTCAGGATATGTGGCCATTTTCTAGAACATGGCTACATAGCCCAAAAAAACCACAAAAAAACCCAACAATAAAAATACAATTTCCTGTAAGTATGCAATCTTTCCAAGATATTCACAGGATAAACTCCCAATCTCCTTTGTGTGATAAACTCCTTTGGGTGCTGTCGCTCCAGCCAATGGGATCCTGGGATTTGTAGTTTTACAAGGTCTTTAGCCTCCTCTACCAAAGAGTCTTGGTGCATCACCTACAAATCCCAAAATCCTGTGGGATGAAGCCATGGCAGTCAAAGCGGCACATTATCAACCTGCATTGTGTCAACAGTGTAGATGCAGACTTAAACCGAGATCGCTTGGGGAAAAGGCCTTCCTTTCCAGGTTAGTCTTTTGCCCAAGAGCCCTGGCACCTGCTTTCCTCCAAATCACAGCCCCAATTCGAAACAGAAATCCATATTCATGGAAACTTACCTTGACTGCTCTCCGTTTGTCTGCACAGCTGGGATTTTGGCACTGCAGGACTTTCTCTTCCGTGGCGGCCCTTTCATCTGGAGGTGGGTGCAAAAGGAAAGGAAGGGGTGAGCTGGCCAACTTCAAGCAAACAGTCTTGCAATGTCTGTCTGCAAACACATGCCCTCCAATTGTCCCAATCAATCCGCTGTAATCCCACCAGAAGCTGCAGCAGTTTGCTTTTGCCAGCGCCAACTGGAAAGGGCATGATTCTGCCCTCTCCAATCCTCTCCTCTCCTCCTTGGTGAATTAACTGAGTTCAAATGACTTTTATACTATAAACTCAGTCTGCAGCAACTGAAGGACAGAAGGAGAAAGTGGGAGGAAAAGAGAGAAACCCAGACATTTTAAAAGCAGCTGTGAAAGTGAGAAAGTGGCAAAGGGTTAACTGGCAAGGTTAACCTGGCAAAGACTGTCCTTGCCAAACCAGGACATTTGGAGGGGATATTGGCAGCTGCTTTTCCCTCTCTCTCTCTCTCTCTGTATCCATTCCTCTCTCTATTCAAGGATGGGGAATCATTGCTAGTGGTCCCCAGTTTGTGGAATTTGGTTGATAGGAATGGGTTCCTCGACTCCGTTTGCTGTTCATTTTTCAGAGGTTTTTATCCTGGAGGGTTTTCTGTTGTGTTCTCCTCTGTTCTGAACTCGTATCTCCACTTCTGATACGGATCACGCCGTTATAGTATTATTATTACTGGCATTTTTAAGCTCACCCTTCAATCCTATTTCCAGAGCCGTTATCCTTTTAAGCCACTTTGTAGGCCTATTCTGGCTGGGCCAGAAAAACAAGAGCAGAGGAAAATATCTTAAAATGCAAAACAAACCCAAGAATGAGAAAACACTCCGGAAGAAGCCCCAGAGCAAAATAACTGGGCTTGCTTACATTTTTCCAAAATGCTTCCTTATTATCTTTTAAAGTTGCAATGTTTGGGGAGGGAGTAACTTTCTATGTTACACACTGCCTTACTCACTCTGTTTCTGGTGCTTTCTGTTATGATTTTGAGAGAACAACTCATAACAGGATAGCACAAAACATGGAAAATTCCAGCTGAAATGCCTCTTAAAAATCTCTCTAACTATCCATCCATCACCTTTAAATGTCCTTTAAAATTTCTAAGTAGAAATGGTTACTTGCTGCACTAATCATGGAGCTCTCTTTCTATCCATTACATTACAGTGTAATGCTCTCAATCCTATCAATTAATTAGTAAACCCACTGAATAAGTTGTTGCATGATGATCTGACATGGAGGTAAATCCAATCGCTTTAATAATAATAATAATAATAATAATAATAATAATAATAATAATGATATTTATATTTCCTGCCTCTCCCTGCAGATCGAGGTGGTATTACAACAATAAAAATAACAATTACAAAATTAAAACTACAATGTCATATAAAATACACTCAATAAAACAATATACCATTACCAATACAATGTATTCACTAAATCATCATTTAAAATACATATCATTGCAAATATGTCTGATTTAATGTGTTGACTTTGGTTGGGACTATCAATAGGAATCAAGATGTTACATTGCTATCAATATATTTAGATCCCTACCTTTTGCCAAAATTGAGAAGCTCACAAAATGGCAAATGAATGGAGCTAAGAGCACTTCATCACATCCTGGGAGAACATGTCACCTAATTTGTCACTTGGTGCTTCCAGATCCACAAAAGATCACCAGTTTCCCAATATTTAAAATGTGAAGTCTTGAATAGTAGCCCAACCCAAGAATCCCAGAGGTCAAGCCTTATAGGATCATAGAGATGGTGGGCATCCTAAAGGCCACCTTGCCCACCAGCCTTTGCAGAAATCCACAACTGAAGTAACCCTGAAGGATGGCTCACAACCTCTTCTTTAAGAAACACAAATGTAGGCTCTTTAATATAAACGGTTCTTCTATAAGAAATTTCTCAGGCACCAGACTCAAATGTTTTCCCAACCATCCGCACAACAGGAATAATGTAGTTTGACACTGCTTTATCTGCCATGGCTCAATGCTATCGAAACCTGGGGTTTATAGTTTGTTGTGGTACCAGAGCTTTATAAAAAATATCTCACAAAGCTACAACTGCTAGGATCTCACAGCATGGAGCCACAGGAGTTAAAGCGGTGTCAAACTGCCCTGATTCTGCAGTATAGCAGCAGCCCCAAAAGTGTGAATTGGGGAACCCCATTTCCAAAGTGACCCAAGGAAAGTGTTGTTTGCCATAAATACAGTGGGCTACCGGAGGTGCAGGAAGGCTACTAGCTCTTGAACCAGAGAAAGCGTAGGGTGGGTTTGCAGGTGAGAGCAGCCTCCGTTCATGGTGGATCACCGGGTTTATATTTAGAAGCAAACCTGTGAGTTATGCACAGATACACACCAGTTCCCGCAGCCAACAAAAACAACAAGAGAGGCCAGACTCCTCTCGGAAATCTCTTTGACCCAGTGCACCTCTGAGCACTGCTTGAAAACTGACGCACTGCTGCTGGATATATATATTTTTCCAAAGGAAAAAATGGAAAATTTCCATGTGTTGCAAGCAGAGAAGGGAGGCCCAAGCCTCCTGCTTTGCCTATTTAAGGAGCCCTGGAGGAGCAGGGAGGGTGCCTCCGCCAGAAGGGCAAGGGAGGAAGGCTACAAGGAGCGGGCAAAGGAGGACCCGAGGCAAGGGGAAGCCATTCGGAGACCTCATTTTGGGGATGACAAAGCCAGAGAGAGATCGTTTTTTGTGGGTTTTTCGGGCTATGTGGCCATGTTCCAGAAAAGTTTCTCCCTGACGTTTCGCCAGCAGCATCTGTGACTGGCATCTTCAGAGAATGCTTTGCCTGGAAAAAGTGGGTCTATATATACTGTGTGAGCCTGGGAATGCAGGCATGATGTGCATGTGTATTGTTTTGTGCTGATTAGCCTCAGGCTGGGAGGCTAATGCAAAAGAGGATTTCTTGGCTTTACTTCGCAAACAAAGATTCAGGAAGGATTCATCTGTGCTTTCTACAAGCGCGTTGATGTATCCTTGGAGCCTGTGCAATGGATTTCTCTGATGGAGCGCAGTGTGCACAGAACTGGCCTCACCCTTTAAACCAGAGGTTCGACTGCAGAGGCCTTGAGAAGCATGGACGGTGGCAGCGAGGTCCTCGGGTCATAGGTTTGATTAGAGTTTCCTTCTCTCAGATGGTTGACCTTACAGGGTTAGACGAGCACTGTCATCTTCCGGCCTGAGAGGGAGTGATCAGGCAGGCCCAGCTCCACCAGGGCTAGCCTGCAGGAAGAGGCTCCTCCCTCCTTAACTGTCATCTTCTGGCCTCCTATTCTCCTCCAGCTATGCTCTGACTGTGTGGGGGAGAGGCTTGCGTACCCTAATGAAGTTGTGAGCTATGCTGGTGGTGGTAGAATAGCCACAGTCCCATGCCAGACAGGTCACAACCGAAGGGTCTGACCAAGAGCGCCAAAGGGCAGGATGGGCTCTCTAGCCTTATGGCAACCATCCTAGGAGAAGGAAAACTCTAATCCAAAAGAGGATTAGTGTCTGCTAATTGGTGATCATGATCTGCTGGGAAAGCCCCTGACTCTTAATGGTTTCCCATTTGCATTTGCTGAGTCCTCATTTTGCTATTCTTCAGGACTGGGTTTTCCTGGGCCTGGCAGCCCTTCTGATGTCTGAGCTGGAATAACCATTGGCCTGTAGAGCCCGGTCCTGGATGTCCTAGTCATCTGAAAACCGAACCAACGTTTGGGTCACACAGTATACTGAAAACCCACACATACAGACCGATACCTGCACAAGAACTCCATCACCCAGGACAAAAAAGAAGCACAATCAAAACACTGGTAGACCAGGCAAAACGCATCTGTGAGCCCCACTTCTTGGAAGATGAACTGAAGCACTTGAACCGGGCTCTACAGGCTAATGGTTATTCCAGCTCAGACATCAGAAGGGCTGCCAGGCCCAGGAAAACCCACAGGAGTGAAGACAAGCAGCCACCCAAAGGGAAGGTATTTCTACCATACATCAAATGAGTCACAGACAGAATAGGCAAAGTGGTGAGGAAGCACAACATTGAAATGGTTTACAATCCGACGAAGAAAATCCAGCAAATGCTTCGCTTAGCCAAGGACCAGAGAGACCCTCTCACAGCCACAGGAAGAGTTTAGCACATACCATGCAGCTGCCGACAAGTCTACATAGGGATCACCAAATGCAGTGTGCAAACCAGAATCAAGGAACACGAGAGGCACTGCAGACTGGACCAGCCAGAAAAATCAGTAGGAGCAGAACATGCCACAAACATCCTGGGCACAAAATGCCATTTGAAAACACTGAAGTTCTGGACCGTGCCAACCACTACCATGTCAGGATGCACAGAGAAGCCACTGAAATCCACAAACACCTGGACAATTTCAACCGGAAAGAAGAAACCCTTAAAGTGAACAAAATTTGGCTCCCAGTCCTGAAGAACAGCAAAATAAGGACTCAGCAAATGCAAATGGGAAACTACTCAGAGTCAGGGGCTTTCCCAGCAGATAATGACCACCAATTAGCAGACACTCATCCTCTTTTGCATTAGCCTCCCAGGCTGAGGCCGGCCATCAGCACAGAACAATACACATGCAAATCACTCCTGCATTCCTAGGCTCACACAGGATATATACACCCACCTTTTCCAGGCAAAGCATTCTCTGAAGATACCAAAGCCACAGATGCTGGTGAAACGTCAGGAAGAAACTTTTCTGGAACATGGCCACAGAGCCCAAAAAACTCACAAAAAACTATGGATGCCGGCCATAAAAGCCTTCGACTTTATACCAGAGAGAGATGCCAGCCATCTTTCCAAAATACCTGGCTCTGGGGAGCTTTGAGCAGGACTTAATTGCTACATTCCAACTTCTCAGTGCCATTCATGTAGTTCCACAATGGTGCAAGGGGAGGAAACTGGGGCTTTAGGGCCACATTTAGCCCTCCTGGAGCACCAATCTGGCCCTCTGGGTTTGTCCAAAAAACCTACAAATCTCTCCTCGCAGCACCATTAATTGGGTGCTTTCCCAGACTTCTTATGGTTTTCCCCATACAATTCATAAAGGCTAGTCATAAGCAGTGAGAGCCTGAAGCTAAAATAACCCATGCCCTGTAATGGTGCACAAATGAAGTCTACAATGCGCTTGACCAAGCAGCATCAGGATATGGCCAAGATGGCAAAAGCGGCAAATGAGGAAGAACAGAGAAGCCAGGAGATGCAGCATCAATGCAATGCAAACCCCTTTTGCACTCTGGAGCCAGTTTGCAGCAATGAAAGTCAGGGGGAAAGTAGGAGAAGGATAGAGAAAGTGCCATGTTTTAAAAGCTGCTGGAAAACTGGGAAGGCAGTGGATTGAAAGCATCCCATTCTTGGTCCCATCCCATCCCTTCTGCTTTTGCATCCCTCCATCTCTGAAATCTGACTCTGCCGTTGAATGTGGCCCTTTTGCAGCTAGAAGAAGTTCCCACCTCCTTCTGAAAGCAGTGACAACAAGGCCAGCTCTGGGCTTCTGGGTGCTGTAGTCCAAAGCAATAACTTCTCTACAGCGTGCAGCCAGCCGTGGCTAGGAGCTGCCGAGATCTCTCTCCTCCTCTTTCTCTTCCAGCGTGGATTTGTCTAATCGCCTTTTAAACCCTGCTAAGCCTGTGCCCATCACTGTATCTTATGGCACGAAAGTCCCTAAGTTCATTACGCCTCACATGGAGAAGGCATGACCCACCCTTTCTGAATCTGCTCTGCATTACAACAGGGAGGCTGTGCCAGATTTCTCTGGGCAGATCAAGGGAGAACAGACACGGAGCCCAAGCAGAAAGCCAAGAGGAAGACCCATGCCCAAGTCAGAGGCCCTTCTCAGGGCTACCAGGTCTCAGGGTACCAGGCCCTGAGTCTCCAATTTTCATGGGTCACCTCCAAGTGAGAGACAGGGTTCAATGTCTCCGGTTTCAGTGGGCAAGTGGAAAGGGCTGGGTGCAAATCTTCAGCTTGCTCCAGTTTGCAGCCCTATTAAACCCCTTGATAGGTGTGTCTCCTGTTTCTGGTGCGGAGCAAGCTTAACCCATTCCCGTCCCCCAAAATGGATTTACAAGCAGCGCTAAGCTTTGACAGTTTGACTAATCTGGAGGCCAAATCCTATTGTTACAGCTTTGGTCTTACATAGCCCAGGTGTTGTTTAAAAATAACTCCGAGCCCATTTTAAAAAACTTGGAAAGCAGAGAGAATGCCTGGCACCTTTGTAGATGTTCAGGTTAAGTGGATGGGTCTTGCAAGGGAGGAGACATGGGTGGCACTGAAAGGGTGACCAGATGAAGAGTGGCACGGAAAAGGAGAAGAAATGAGGAACAGGGAGATCTAATAATCAATCAATAAATCAGTGGTGGATGGAAAGCAGAGATGGGACACACAATCCAAGGGTACTGAGGCTGCAAAACTCAACTTGAAACCATCTGAAACAGGTGGATTTAGAAAAGGAGTTTGGAGATCTTTAAACCAAGGATTTGGTGGATTCCCTATTGGGAGACAAGAGGCTGCACTAGATGACCCCTATGGATCCATTCCAGCTCTGTGATCCTAGGATCCCATTTGTCACAAAGGTTTCCTTGCCACAGCATTGGAAGGAGAGCTTTGTGCTCTATCCAAATGGATCTAGAGAACCCCAAAAATATTGCACTGCTGCAGCTGATGCTCCCCAGCCTAGTTCCTTCATCATCTGAGATGGACAAAGGAGCGAGAAATGTGCTGCTCTGAGAGACTGGCTGCCCACGCTCTGAGACTGTGCCCTCCCCGCTGCCCCCGTTGTGCCCCCAGCCCACCCTATCAGACAATGGAGCCAGTGTTGCCCACGGGGGTCACTCCCAGCCTGACCGCTTGGTAACAGCCTCCCCATTGGTGGACGCTGCCGCCTCGGCTGGCCGGAATTATGATTGCCATTGACCTGTTACAAATGATAATGGAAGCGGAGCAGGAACGCTTGCAGCCAAAGTGGACAGACCTGCAGAGGAAATGCCAGAGGAGGAGGAAATCCCATTGCAAGGCTGGGATGAAGCTGGGGTGAGTGGCTGGTGGAAGCAGCAGCCAGAAAGGTCTGTTTGGAATATCCTCTTGCCATTGGAAGCCATTGGTCCAGAGCCTCTCCTCTGGAGCTTGCTCCTTCTTCCACATCTTCAGATGTTTCGAGATCGGATTCCTCACTTAGCAATGCAATCCAATGGGTGACCTTGGGCAAGTCACATACTCCCAGCCCCAGAAAACCCTGCAATAAGTTCACCTTAAGGTTGCTATAAGTCGGAAACAACTTGAAGGCACATGACAACAATGAATGTATCACCTCGCAATCTCCTCTTCTCCATGTTTAAACTCCTTCCATCGTTTCTCATAGGGCTTGAGGGGAAAGCCTTTGCAACGCTTCCCCCCCCCCCCCCACCCCCTTTTTTTTAAAAAAAAATTCCCCCCCCCCCCCTTTTAAATTTCAGAGGATTTGGAAGGTGATCCAGTCCTCCCTGTTATTTCCTGCCTTCTGGGGCATCCGTTCCAGCGCTCCAGCCGCCCGTGGGAGGTCTCCGCTCGGTGCCAACTCTGGGATGAAGGGAGGCATCTGTCATGGCAGCCGGGGGCTGTTTATCTGCCCAAAGCCATCCCAGAGCTAAATATTTGTGTGATCTTAAAAGAGGGAGAGGGAATATGAAACTCTGTGTGGCAAACTCTGTCCAGCCTGCAAAGCTCACAGACTGACCTCTACTAAGAGATCCCAGAACATCAACAGCAGAAGGATTGCCAGCATTCAGGAGAAGGTCCACCTTGGTCTCCAGAAGCTTTGCTGCTTCCCTGGGTCTTCAGGTCAGGAGACAAATCTCAGCCCAAATGGCAGAAGAGGAAGATTGGTTTTCATTGGTTTAAATCAGAAGTGGCCGACTGAATCAGGGGACCGTGTTTGTTTGAGCATTATACCCTGGAAATCGGGGTTTGATTCCCAGTTTGTGCATAAAAGCCCACTGGGTGATCTTGGGCAAGTCCCATTCTCTCAAAGCCCCTCTGAAGAAACTTGCCAAGAAAATCCCATTAAAGGATCACCTTAGGGTTTCCATGTCAAAAATGACTTGGAGGCACACAACGATGGGACTCATAGGAACAGTGGTTTTCACCTCTGTCCTTTAATCTCTGTCCAGCATTCAGCTGCACACATTATCACATCAGCCCACCGCTCTGACCATATCTCTCCTGTATTGGCATCCCTTCACTGGCTCCCCCTCCCTTTCCGCATTCAGTATAAGCTCCTGCTGTCGACGTTTAAAGCCCTCCATGGGCTGGCCCCTCCTTACTTATCAGACCTTCTTTCTCCTCTCCTTCCCACTCCGTTGTTCCCTCCGCTCTGGTAGTCAGGGTCGGCTGTCCCAGCCCAGGATTTCCTCTGCCCCATCTCGGATTCGCCCCTTTTCACTTGCTGCCCCTCACTCCTGGAACCTTCTTCCCCCATGAAACACAAGGGCCCTTATCACTTCTTTAACCAGCTTCAAAACACAGTTGAAGACCATCCTGTTCAGAGAAGCGTTCCCAGGCATTGCGTGATTGTCACTTGCTATTTGATGTTCTTTTGTTGCCTGTTTTATTGAACCATTTCCTGTATTGCTATGTATTTTATATGTATTATCCTATTATTTCTTAGATTGTATGCCATAGGCAGGCTTACTTTTATATATTTATTGTTTTATGTACAGCGCTGTGCAAATCTACAGCACTATATAAATAATATAATAATAATAATAATAATAATAATAATAATAATAATAATAATAATAATAAATGTGCCAAGAGGTATTTTAAAGGTGCCTTCAGCCCCTGCCCCTGGCTTTAAACCCTGGGCACCCATTCCCACTGGACGCCAGGGCTTCTCAAGCTTGGGGTCAAATGACTGGCATGTTGCACTTGTCCATCACTAGTGTGCCAAAAAGCGAGGGAAGAGAGATGGCGGGGGTCTTCGTGTGGAGTTAACCTCCCCAAACCCTTGCCTGTGTCCTGAAGGGCTGGCTTCTCTTTTCTGCCTTAGCCATCTCCAAAACATCTGCTATCTCAGGCTTGCGGGCGGCTGCTGTTGTTTTTCTTTCAGAATTAAATTTAGACGCAGATGTCACTCGTGAAGGCGATGCGGTTGCATTGAAAGTATGCACAGAACGCAAATGGCCAGGATGAGAGGAGGCTGCCTGCTTTTCCTCCAAACCACTTATCTGACGGCACTTTGGAAGGAGATGCGGGTCTGGAGCGGTGACTCAGGCAGACGCACAACGGGCAGCCGGCCTCCTTGGGGCCGGGACTGGATGGCCCAGTCTCTCTCTCTTTCTTTATTTCCCACAAGGGAAGATGAAAAGAACCTGCTGCTGCGATGGAGAGGTCTTCCTTGCCTTTCTCTTCCATCAATGGATGCTGTTTCCATTGCCACCTTCTGCAACAGCCATGCCCACACTGCCACCCACAGACTCAGGTTGGATGGCTTGGAAGGAGTTCGGAGATGGCTTCTGCCTGTCCTTTTTAAAAGGCTCTGTAGAAGGAGTTACCTTCCTTGTTACCGTCCTATCCCATCTTTCCTCCGTTAAGTTCAAGGAAATGTAGGTCTCTTCCCCTCCGCACATTATCCTTACAATTGCCTTTCTAGTTGGTGGTCACAGTTCGCCAGATGTTCAGCCAGGAGTCTTTACTTATCCCTATCTGGAAAGTCAGAATCGTCTAAACCATCTCACCAGGTACAGATGTGAAAGCTGGACAGTGAAGGAAGGGGATAAGAAAAGAAAAATCAGCTCCTTTGAGATGTGACGCTGGAGAAGAGTGGATGGCCAGAAAGACAAACAAATAGGTCCTTCAATGGATCAAGCCTGAACCCTCCCTAGAAGCCAAGATGACCAAACTGAGGCTGTTGTAAGGCAGGGCTCAGTAGAAAAGACAATAATGCCAGGAAAGGTGCCAGGCAGTAGAAAGAGAGGAAGACCCTTTGCCAGGTAGAAAGATGCAAACAAGGAGGTCATGAGCATGAATCTGCAAGACTTAAGCAGAGCAATGGAGGTCCATCCTTACTGCAATCAGCATAGAAGCTGCGGAGCCAACTCCTATCCTTTCTGGCAACTGCTCTTCTAAATATTTGGACAATCAAAGCTTTTATTTCCATCCTTCTTCTATTTACTGCCCTTCTCTGCTTTGTTTAATGTTTTAAAAAGAATTAACTTTCTCTCTATCATAAAACAACACTTCTATCATAATATATAACTCCGGCGCATTCTTGGGTGGGAGGGAAATGGGAGAAGAAAGAAAAAAAAGATGTTTCTGCTCCTGGCGGAAATAAATTATCTACGCTCTTGAGAAGTGTTTGCATGCTTTGGGGCATTGTCAGAGCAGCCGGTGGCCGGATGGGTGACCACATCCCTCGGGATTTCGGGCTGCACACAGGGGGCATGACCTACCCTCCAGGTCTTGAGTAATGTCCAGCGTTGAACTCCAGGAGAAACGCTCCACTGCAGTGTATTCCAGCTCTGTCAAGTCGCTTGGAAGGGTCTCCAACTCATAGGCCCCTCTTTTCTTCCAGTATAAGAACATTTTGAGGAGTTTGAAAACCTGTTCCTCCCCTTCAGAGGGGCTCCCCCTCAATAGCCCCAACCAGGAACCCCAAAGTTTCTGAGCGGGAGCCCCATCTGCGTTGACCCTTGAGGAGCCACCAACCAGCGTTTGCACCTTACGGAACAGGTCTTGGCAGACGGGTGGACAAGCGGGGCATTCATCCCGCAGAAAACAGCAGGGCTGTCTGGGGCAGGAAAGCCCTCTGAAGAAACTGACCAATGTTTGGGCGCACCAAGTGGGACAATGGGGTCTTTCTTCAGCCTCCTACGGACATTTTACAAATTTCGCCTTCCTGCGTTTATGAAAGAGATCTCAGCCGAGGATACAAGGCATATTGATGGTGGGCATTCCAAGGGAGAAAGAGAAAAAGAAGCCAGCCGGGGAGCGAGGAAGAAAGGAGGTTATCCGACAGTTTTGCCCCTTGAAAGGAAGAGGAAGTGCCGTCATGATGGAAGATCAGAGGAAGAGGACAATGGTCGCCCAGAAACGGAGGAGACGGGTCAAGACTGGGGTTTCAGAGGGGCAAATGGGTACAAGGATGGCATCCATGCAGTCTTCATTCTGGATTTGGTTTGGTTCCCATTATAAACTCTGGTCACACAGACTTGAAAACAAAGATACACCTGTTTACAGGTAGAGCAGATGGGCACATGCATGGGCCTTCACTTTGCCCACAAATACAGGGTGAGCATAAGTGGAAGGGTTGCTGTTGATCTGTACCTTCAATCTCATTTTGCAGTGTCCCTCTCATAGGGTTTTCATGGAAAAAATATAATCAGAGGAACAGAGCAGCTCATGGCTGATGCCAATTGACGGAACACCACTGTTTCAGATGACAGCTTTCAGGCCCTTAAATATGGCTATCATATCACCTCTCCAACTTTTCCTCTCCAGGCCCAGAGTCCCTAAGCTCTTTCCAGGCCTCTGGCCATCCTTGCCATCGTCCTCTGGAGACACTCAAACGTACTAATATCCTTCTTGGATTGCGATGCCCAGAACTGGACTCATTTCTGGAGAGTCTAACCAAAAGCAGAACAGAGTGGGACTCTTAATTCCCAAAGCCTAGTTTTGGAGCCCTTGATCCTTCCTGGCTCCAGAAAGTGTGAATTTGCTTCTTCTGGAAACTGTTCAGGCAATTCATCTTTTTAAAAGCCTCCAATTCAACCCTCCCCCCCCCTTTTATCCCTTGCTGTTTGACATTTTAAAAAAACACCCATTTTTCAAAACCAGAAAGCATGGAGAAAACACGTGTTGTTGCTCTCCCGGCTGATAAAATCCTAAAAGGTCAAGACACAAAGGACAGAATTCCAGGAGCTGGGATTGCAGGAAGCCTGGCCCCTTCCTCGAAATCCCCTCGCAACGTTTTCCATTCACCCCCCCCCCCCCCCCCCCTCCCCGCCCCCCCCCCACCCCCCCAGTGGCGCCCAGAAAGTCACAAATCCCCTTCATTCATTCATTCATTTATTCATGAGTTTCTGTCATGAGGGTTATAGGTTTAGGGCTTTGTTAGAACATTACTGGATTAAGTTAGTAGTTGGTTTAATGTTAGATTTCATAATGAGTTTATAGAATGTACTAGAAAGAGGTAGACTGGCTGTTAAAATATGCGTTTGCTTATTAAGGTTGGGGTTTCCCAGCCAACAGAGGCTATGTCTTCAAAGGGCTGGAGACTGGTTTCTGTGATGGGAGAGTGCCTATTGCTAATATGATGTTATGTTAATGTGTTCATTATATTCTAATATGCTGCTATGATATTTTAATATGCTGCTATATTATGTTGGGTTGGGGGATGATGGGGTTTTTAGTTCTGCTTAATTATATATAGGCTGTTAAGGTTTAATATATCTTAGCCCTGTTGTGGCTTAAGGTTTATAACTCAAGGTCCCAGGTGCAGTAGAGAGATAACGCTGGGTGAGAGCCTAATGGTTTTGAGAGTTTCGCCAAGAGCCTGGACTGGAGGACAAGACATCACCGGGAGGAGATTCATCGCTGCGCGGGAAAGTTATCCAATTAATTTACTTTATTGCTTGATGGGGTGGGTTTGCTTTATGGGGTTATATAAACCATATGTTAATACACACTTTCATTCCTGACAAAAAAGTCACTTCTGTTGTATGTATCTATTTCTTCAATAAAGCTATTCCTTTTTCAAAGTACAGCATCTTGTTGCAGGAGGGGGGCTGCAATTGGGAGCCTGAGAGATGGTCCAAAACCCTTTCTCCTCCTCCTCCTCCATCTCACCAGACCCATTTTATGGAGCTGCCTGGCTCCCCTTCTTCTCCCCACCATTTCAGAGGCCGAATCAGCTGCCAAAACACTCTCCTGGCCATTCTTTCCCAATCTTGCAAATCCCAGGGAGCTTTCTCTGGCTGGCTTTTCCACCGTTGCACCCTTATTCTCAAACTTAAAGGCATGAGGTGGGCAAAATGCAGCCCTCCTTGGACTGCAAGCCCCATCAGGCCCTGAGCCAGTGGAGTGGCAAGGAATCATAGAATTGTAGAGTTGGAAGAGACCACAAGGGCCATCTAGTCCAACCCACTGCCATGCAGGAAATCACAGGTTGCAGCCACAACCCAACAACATCTGGAGGGCTGCATGACTCTCATCCCTGCAATACAAGGTTGCAGCATTGGTTGGTTGGTTGCTGCAAACTCTCTTCTTGCAAATGCTAGGAATGGCAGGAGTGTTGGGAGTTGCAGGACTGATGGGATCTAAGAGCTGGACAGGGAAGAAAGCAGATAATAAGAAAACCGACTCATCTGAGGATGTAGGGCTGGAGAAAAGAGCCGAGGATACTGTGGAAGGCCAAGAAGACAAAGAGAGGGGTCCTTAAAACAGATCAAGCCTGAGATCTCCCTGGAAGCCAAGATATCGAAACTGAGCTTGTCACACTTTGGCCACATCATGATTCACCAGAAAAGACAATAATGCTAACAAAGGCAGAGAACAGTAAAAAGAGAGGAAGACTGGATGCCAGACGGTTAAGGCTCAATGAAGGTGGCCAGACTCCTGAACCTACAGGTGCTGAGCAACACATATTTAAATAAATGCAACCAACCGGGAATCTTTGGAGCACATTTGGCACCTCTTTGCTTGCCCTTGTGCCACTCTTCCTGCAAATGTGTATCTGTGCACACACATACACTTCCCTCCTTCCGCTCTCCTCCTTCCCTTTCTTCTCTCTCCCAAGCCTTTCTGGAAGGAGAGCTGCTTGGCTTCGGAGAGCCCCCGACTCTGGTTTGGAAGCCAAAGCAGCCCTGGCCGCAGGCAGCTGCCTGGCTTTTCTGATCTCTTCTCCGCATGGACACATGGAAAGTCTGACAATGGAATGGCGGGGCTCTTCATCAAAGAGCCAAGGAGGGCAGCTGGCTGGCTGGCTGTCCAGGGAAGGAGCTAAGGAGAAAAGAGTCGGCAGCAAAAGCAGGCAGCCAAAAAGAATTTGGAAAGGCCAAGTGAGCAAGCAAGCATTGCAAGACTGGAGCCCATATGCAGAAGAAGAGGGGCGCATGGAAGAAGGAATAAGAGAGAGACCCTCTTGGCTTGCAAAAGGTGGCCTGGGGCTGCATGCATGCAACCCCCAAAAGTGCTTTAGTGCCCCCCAGCTCTCCTCACTCCCCAGACTATCCTAATTCTGGAGGGAAAATGCAAGGAAGTCTACAGAAAAATCTTTGCAATTTTCAGTAACTGCTGCTAGGCAGCCATTCGTGGTTGAGCATTAGGAAAAAATACCTATCAGACTTCTGACCACATCGGGGGGCATGTTTTTGTGGGTCCCAGTAGAAACTACATCCCTTTAGCTGCCATAGTTGCCCACTTTGAGCAAAGACGTTGGCAGCATGATCTTTTGTAGCCGACTTCCTCAGACGCATGCTTCCAACTTCTTTTCAGCTAGTCTCAAAGGTGCTACAAGATGCCTTTGCGTACTGATTTTCCAGGCTATGCCTTTGCATTTTAACACCTGCAAGGTTCCATTACGGTTCACAGGATTCGAACCCAGACCTCTCCAGCCTAAACCAAGCAGTCTAGCCCTTCTGTGTTCCACTGTCTGTTCTTCTGAGTTACTCCTGTCCTCTTCTTCTGTGCTCTTAGGCTGCATCCACACACCTTTACAGCATCCTGGCTCAAGGCTATGGAATTCTGGGAGTTGGAGTATGGCCCACAACAAACTCCAACTCCCAGAATTCCATAGCCTTGAGCCAAGGCAGTTAAAGTGGTGCCAAACTGTGTTGTTATATCTCCAGTGTGGATGCAGCCTTACATTTATCCAGGGTGGGCCACAATTTTTCTGACCGACTGATTTCCCCACCTCCAGAGGGAAAGCAGAAAGCCAGCTGCATGCACAAAGACCAGGCTGTTTTTCTTTTTCGAGGGGAGGAAAAGTGGAGACTGTTGGCAAGAGATGCCCAAATGGCACGCACAGCTGTGCCTGGCCCTGGAAAAACTGCGTGAGAAACCACACCAAGGGAGGAGAGGGGAACCACTGAGCCCTTTTTCCTGCTTATTAAAAAGTTTCTAAAAGGAGGGGAACGCTTTGGATGAGTGTCAGGAGGCCTGCTTTACGCTGGCACGAGATCCCAAGAGCCGAGGGCAAAGGGACCCCATTCTCCTTGCGTATACATACATGGCCCTCCCTGCAACGCCATTATGGCCAGAGGGGCAATGGGGTCAGTGGTCAGCATATGGCCAAAAGGCTTGCTGGTTGCTCCAGGGTCCAGGTTCCCTCCGTGTCTGTCCCTCAGGTCCAAAACACACTTCAGAAATAATCCAGTTTGACACCACTTTCACTATCCTGGCACAGCATTTGGGAATCCTGGGGTGTGCAGTTTGTTGCGGCACCAGTGCTCTCTGACAGAGAAAGCCAAGTAGCTCACAGAAACAATTCCCAGAATTCCCTAGCACTGAGCCAGAGCAGTCAAAGCAGTCTCAAACTGGATTATTTCTGCAGGATTTTTTTGGGGGGGCACACATTCTCTGATCTACTTTGCAGGGTTATGGTGGTTGGGCATAAAAGTGGTAAAGAGGACACCCATGTCCGTTACTTTGGGAAAAGGCAAAGTATCAATAAATATATCTATCTGTATCTTCCTGGCATTAGACCCAGAGTCTTTCCATCACCATAGATGGCCGTGCATGGATATGCCATATAACTTCATCATCTGGGCCACCATCATAAATGTTTTGGGATATTTTCCTTGCAAATAATTTAGGCTGAAACTCAGTGATTCCCAGATTTTGGTCCTCCAGTTGTTTTGGATTTCAGTTCCCAGAAGCCCTACCCAGCTTGACCAGAGGCAAGAATTCTGAGAGCTTAAGTCCAAAACATCTGGAGGCCCAAAGTTTGGGAAGCGCTGATATAGAGCAGGCATGGTGTTGGACTAAGAATAAGAAGTCTTGCCAAGAAATCCATAGGAATGAGAGAGGTTGGAGTTGTTATTCTGAGAGTTGCTGCCCTGAAAAATCAAGATTTCCTGGGTCTAACAGAGGAAACACGTGAAAGGGATGGGGAGAGAGACAGAAACAACCGGCCAAAACCACAAGAAACTAGCCATTGCATCCTATAATAGGAATGAAAAAGATGAAGACAGAATGAGAGGAGAGAGGGATGTAGGCGGAGAAGCGGATGGGGAGAGCCATTTTCCAGCTGGATCATTTATCAGTGTCTCTTGTGCATACTTTACAAAAAGGCATATGCCCTGAACAGTTTGTTGTTTTGTCTGCACCGCTTGCCAAAGAGGTAGCCAGAGTCTTACGTCGCAGGTCCCTCCCACGTCTGTCTGAGGAACTGCTAAGGAACTCCACAAGTTACATGCGTACATGCGCCGGGACTCTCAACGTGGAGGAGAAACTATTATTTCTTTCCCCCCATTGTTCCAGCAATTGGAACCCTATTTGCCCCATATTACTTTCTACATAGATTTCTAGGACCTCATACCGCAGACCATTTTCTCCTTCTCTTGCACCTCATCTCTTGGAAAAATTGCATGGGCACCCATTAAATGTTGGCTGAAGGATTCTGGGAGCTCAAAAAAGTAACTTTCCCAAACTCCAGGGAGGGGGCAGTTTACTTTTACAGGGACCTGAAGTGATCACTAGTGGAGGGGCTTGGAAAGGAGGCCAAGACTGCATCCAATTGGGATGAGGGCCACATGTGGCCCTCACCTGTATGCGAGACAGGTACGTCTGAGCAAGTGGACAGGTGGGACTTCCTAATCTAGACACAAACGTCTCTTGGGGTTGACATTAATGGAAGCACACCTGCTTTCTGCATATCACCTCAGGAGAGGTGGCTGGAGTTTGAATTGCAGAGCTGGAAGGAACCCCAAAGGCCATCCATTGGAGCACCCCAAAGAGGCAGCCATCCAACCCGTGCTTAGAAGCCCCCAACCAAGCAGGGTCCATCACCTTCCAAAATAGAGAGAGCACGCTTTTACTGCCAGCAAGTTCTTCCTTGTGCTTCACTGAAGTCTTCTTTGCGACAAGCGAGAGCTGGGGACCCACCGGAGGTTGGCCGAGAGGAGGACAGGCCGCTCTCCCTCGCATGAGCCAAGGCATCCAAGGTGAAAGGAGGAGACGGAGATGGCATCTGGGGTGACACTGGGCGGCACAATGGCAAGTCATATAGGCTCATCCTTCCTTGGCACAGGAATGGACAATGGCACCAAGGGATTTAGGGCAAGGGAGGAGAGACACCCCATGGGACCCAAATCGTGACGACGGAGGGAGGAGATTGTAGCCCCAGCCGCTTGGAAAAGTCCCTTTAGTGCAAGGAAAGGACTACCACAGGTGGTGCCTTAGAACACAGTGATACAAAACACCCATGTGCAATCTTTCTATGAAGCCCAACAACAGGTGATGTGAGGTGTGTTGAAACATTGTGGATCTACTACCAGAGAGAGAGACTGAGATTTCTCACCCTTTGAGCACCAGCGCATTGCAAACAGAACTGCTTCATGCAACCCACGCAACATGTACATACTTGGGGAAAAGAGCTGCTAGGTTCACCAGCCCAGGCTTGGCTGGCGCAGGATGCCAGTTGTCGCCTCACCTGTTTTTGTGTCACAGCCCAGCAGTAAGGATCAGTCAAAGAAAACACTACTTTGCACAGGAGGCCAAAAGCACCTTTGAACCCACCAGCGTCACTTGGATCCATGCATCAACACTGGATACAATGCAGAACACCAACAAGATGCTGCTTTTCTGATCTTTCCAGATCTTTCCCTAAACCCAAGAACCCTATTGTGACTAAACCCAAAGGGTTCTTATAATCCATTAATCAGGTAGATGCTGCATCTCAAATTCAGAACACTCCCCAGTCTAGGAAAGACTAGGCACAGTACAGCCGCCACCAAAAAGACCCCAAAGAAAGAAGCCATTCCCTTCCAGCTCATGCATGATACCACAATCCCCAGGAGGGAACAGGGGTCTACTTACTGGTTCCCAAGCGCAGACCCAGCCAGCTCCGAGGGGGGGACCCATACTTGGTCAGGAGGATGGGGTTCATGACCTCTGGGGCCCAAACCCTTCTATGGGTTGGATGGAGAGCGGCCAGAGAGAGAGAGAGAGAGACAGAAGTCCTGACGGCAGCCGTGATGACTATGGTGCCGCAAGGGAAGAGGTAAAATAAATAAAACTGTGGAGCTGGAATCCAAGCTGATGCTGTAGGGAACGAATTGGCTCTGAGTGAGACACCAAAAGATGAAGCAAGGGCCGCAAGAGAAGAAGAGCTTCTGAATGAAAGCAGCCACTGCCTCCTTGACTTCTGCCACGTTCCTCCTCTCCAAATCTGAGCCGGCTTCCCAAGCGCCTCATGTGCCGCCCCAGTCTGGACCTGTTCTCCTCTGTGTGCGCTGGCTCCCCGTCTGGGCCTTCCTTCCCTGGCAAGCGGCCACCTGCTTTTTTTCCACGGTCTGCTGCAAACCCCCTCCTTCTTTCCTTCCAGCCAAGCATCAGAGCCAGGGACGCCTCTCCTTCCCTCTCTAGCCTTGGCTCTCCTTGCCAGATAAAGATGCCTATGACTTGCTGCTTTGGTACCCGGCCTCCCTGCGGTCGGATGGCCTTTCTTTTCCCCAGTAAAGTGCTTAGCCGTCCCTCTCCCTCTCATGCAGACACACACATGTGCCAAGGAAGCAAATTCCCTTAGAAAAACACCGGCCACAGGCCACTGAGCATCATGGAGGCAACCGGGCCAGTTGCTACAGCAACCGGCTACAGAGATCTCAGACCAATTTCGGAGGCATCCGTGCCTCCCCCTCGGTTTCGCCTCTTCCAGCCCCATTTCAGAGTTCACAGGCCAAGAGCTGTGAGCATCCAAAACCTGGGTCACTTCAGGCTATTGGTATTTCTCATGCAATCCCCCCTCAAAACACCCCTCTCCCTGCGCATGCACATTCTCCTCCTCCCTATTTGTTCTAGACAGCGTTCGGGATGGATTCTCTGCCAAAGCCTTTTCCCCCCCTGCAATGACAGACTTGGCCATATGGGGAGAATTAAGAACAGATTAAGCTGAAGTTTTAACTCTTTCGCCCACTGCAACTCATTCGTACGCAGGCTGCGTAAAAGGAGAATGCTCCTGGTGCCAGCCATTGCCAAATGCTTCTGTCCAGATTGCTCTCCCGCTGGCAAGGAGGAGAGTTCTTAAAGAGGGGAAACGAGGAGGATTTTCCAAAAGCAAATTTCTCTGAGGCCCCTCTGGACTATTTGAGAGTTACTTTGAGGCATCTACTTTGGAGAGCCAGACTCCGCTCAATGAAGAAGTTCTCTGCCAAGAAGGGAGAGTTTGATTCTCCAAGTGAAAAGGAAAAGGCAGTTTCACGCAAAAGGAAGTATCAAGTGTGGGTCCATTGTCACATTGTAGGAGTGTGGGGTACACATTGCTTCCACATCTTCTGGTGGTAAATAACCTAATTTTTGCAAACAAATCACCATAAAGAAGCAGGTAGGTAGGTAACGATCCAGCAGAGGTAAGGGAGAACATCCCACTCTGGCTTTATTGCTATGCATTTGTTGTTGCTGCCAGCTGCCATCAACTCAGTTTCGACTTATGAATGAGAGACCTCCAAGTTGCCCTTTCCTCAACCATCTTGCTCAGGTCTTACAAACTCAGGACAAGTGTGGCTTCTTTCAGTTGTGTCCATCTCACTTGTCCTGCGCTCTTCCTCTTTTCCTGCTGCTGCCTTCCACCTTACAGAGCATCACTGTCTTTTCCAACAAGTCACATCTTCTCATGATACGTCCAAAGTATTTCAGTGTGGGTCTGCCTTCTGGACAGAAGTTATGGATGGGTGCTTGGCACACTAAAGGCTTCTAAATCTCAGTCTGTTGACTCCTCTGTCATCTGGAAGAATGAGGGTCTTGGCCACTTTCATGCAAACATGGATGCTTCTTGCAGAATAGGGAAATAAAAAGGACTGGTCTTTTGCGCCTGGTTCGCATTGCAAGTTCTGGAGGAATCTGGTGGATGCGACTTCTTTAATGACATTGTCTGAAATTAAATTTGGGCTGCTTGCTTCAGAAACACTGCGATAGAGCCATTAACAAGTGGCTACGTAGAACACCTTCTTATTCACATTTGAACTACAAGCTGATTGCAACTTATCCCATCCTCTTGGGGTTTCTTGGCCAAATGGCTTTAGTGGAGGTTTGCTACCACTGCCTTCCGAGGCTGAGAGATAGTGACTTGCCCAAGGTTACTCATGGCAGAACGCACATTTGAATATGGGTCTCCCATAGTCCTAATCCACAACTGAAACCACGACGGATCTACCACAGGCTTTTAGGAACCAACTGTAAAGTAGTGGGCTTTTTAAGATGTGCAAAAATTTAAAAGGTGTTTTAAAGTATCTTTTAAATCTATTTTACTTATATTTTTGTTATGTTCTTAACTTGTATGGTATGTGTGTTAATATTTGTTTTGTGTAATACGGGGGAGACACAGTGACCTGGCAGGAAAGATGCATGACCAAAACGAGGCCTGACTCGCAGTTAAATTTTAAGAAGGAAGAAATAAAAGCTGCCAGAGATGGATGGATGGATAAGTGAAGGAAAGAAAGGAAAACAAAACCAAGAAAGAAAAATAACAGAAAAGAGAAAGCAAAACAAAACTGTTGAGATAGAGATCTCTTCACTGAAGTGGAGTTTTGGTCAAGAGGACCCAAAAAGGTACTTAAGGAAAAGCGTGACTCAGTGACAGCGGCTGATGCACTGAGCATCGCCAGGAGGACCTTTGCCAAGAGCCTACTCAGCAGCAACACTTTTGTCTAGCAAAGACCCACAACTATCTATGCCAGAGATCTGGCTCCCTCTGCCTGCAACTGCACAAGACTTTCAGATGTTGTCAGAATAGGTCTCTCTCTCTCTTACTCTTCGAAGCAGCCTGAACTGGGGGTCATTAACACATTGTTTTTTAGCACAACTACACATGATCTCTCACACATGTTGCTCACACTATGAAACCGCATCAATGCGCACCTCTGCAAGTTTGGTTGCTCACAAGTGTCAGCACTTAAGTAAAGATGGAGTCGATGATGAGAATGTATTTGAGGCATGTTCAAGGCACACAAAGTTTTACCCTGGGTCTATTTGCATCGGTTACTCACACAGCCAACAATGCAATTGTTTAAAAGAAAGCCCAACACTGGTAATTCTGGGTTAAGTGTTTTTTTTGGTAGCCCCCTGCAAAGTTAACTGAATGCATTCAAAGTGCATGCGGACAACCAAGATTCAACCCCGATTCTATATGGAATATTTTCACCCTCTGAATAGCCCCTGGGTTTCACAGAAAGGGAGTCAACCTCAAACCATGAGCTTATATGCATAAGCGTCATTTTGCTCAAAGGGCAATAGGCCTTTCCAGTGAATTTGGCACCTGACAAAAGAAATCTATATTGGGGAGTTTATGCCAAAGATTTAATTCTCAAGTTATAAAGAAATAAAACACTCATTCATACACACACACACGTACACGAACACTAAGAAGAGTTATGGGGCTGGCTGGTAAGAATGGTCCCCCAAAACCTGTCAAGTCCTCTGTCCCAAACCAGTTCCTGCAGGTAAGCATTTAGAGAGAAGGAGCAACTCATGGCTGGCTGTGTCCTCGCCGCTTGAGATGCTTCTTCACCTTCAACTTCCCTGCGCCCGAAATGTCGTAATTATACTCTGACGTGACGTAGGGGATCTCTCCTTCAATTCCAACCTGAAAAAAGGATGGAGGGAGGAGGGACAACAGCAAAGGGTTACACAACACGGTGTTCCCACTATCTGCCATCACCTCTCAGGCTTCTGGAAGACAAACACCACCAAGCCTTCTATACCAGCATACTGCTTCCTCCCAAAAAACCTCACGTCTTAAGATAGTGTGCAAGACAAAATAAAACGGACATGTAACTAAAATCCTGTATTGCTTATTACTGTAAAAGCATTAAATTATTTTTTATAATTAAAATTGTTTAAATTAAAATTAGAAGCAAGGAGAAATACAGTTTTTTGTTGCTTGCCTTCAAGTCATTTCCAATTTACAGGTTATGGGATTTTCTTGGTAAGCTTCTTTAGAGGGGGTTTGCCATTGCCTTCCCCGGAGGCTGAGAGTGTGTGACTTATTGCCCAAAGTCACCCAGTGGGTTAAAAATAAGCCAATCAGCCATGTGCCCATGTACCAGTCCACCCTCCATAACAGTTTGCAATTGTGCCATGTGAGTATCACCCTTTACTTCCGTTGCTTGTTCCCATCCCATGTGTGTCCTTACTTGGTTCAGGAAGACACAGTGAGGAATGGAGATGTTCCCAATCAGTAAACAATTCACCAGCCGCAGGTTCTCCGGAGCAACTGGGGTCAGGAGGTAGTACAGCTTCTTCTCCATGTCCACCCCTCGGACGATCGCTGTAAGAAAGGTGGGATATAAAGTAAATAAACTTCTTAAACAATGAGGACAATATAGTTTGCCTGGCTACCTGAGCCCACCCACAGTGGGAAGCCACTGTTCTGAGCTGTTCCCCATAGAAAGCAAGTATCTACACAGGAGGAAGTCCTCCCTGCCCAAAAGGATTTGGAAATACAGTCTTCTGGAGAAAGCAAGGCGATGGGTGTAAATGGGGAACCGGCTCACCAAAGCCCAGGCAGTCACAGATGGGCGTCTGCATCAACACAACAGGCCCATCTGTCTGAGAAGGAATCTCCTCCAAGGTATGGCACAGGCCCACCCAGCTGGCATTGACCGCGCACAAGATGTGGGCAGGAGCGACGTCGGTGTGGATAACCCTGAGGGCGACAGCGTTGAAGGGGACCTGCGGAACCAACATCATCAGCTCCAAGGAAGTGCTGCATCCTGAGCTATTAAGCAAACTCTCTGGGACTTCCCAGACCCTAACAAGACCCTCTGTTTGGCAAAGAGAGTGCCCTTACCTGGTAGGGCACCAGACTATGCAGAGGAAGCACCGACTCTGCCTCTGGAGGCTGCAACTGGCCCAAGTAACCAAGGACGGCCATGTCCCGGAGGGTGTTGCTGTGGGTGCACCTGGAGGACCAAGAAACAGGAAGGATCATAGACTGGCCGGGAAGAAGAACCCTTCCTTATCCTCATGCTCTCTGCTACTTACATGTTGCCCGCAGCCCCTGCTCCCTGAAACTGTGGCTGGACACAGAGCAGCCTGTGCCCAGGATGCAGCAAGTGGAACTCTCGATTGCTGCTCCTAGGCTGCTCTGCGTCTTCTATCCTTTTCCTAAGACGCTTGCTTTTGAGGGTTGCTTGGCCTCTTGTGTGTAACCCAGCGGCCTCATAGATATACTCCGTAGAAAGCCGCGGCATGTCCTTGAAGTCTTCGGCGCTGATCTGAACAATGTGGCTGGGGGACAGCAGCCGGATGAGGTCAACCAGAAGGAGCAAGCCAGCACCTTTGCAACAGGAAGAAAAAGAACAAGCTCTAAGTGGTGGGGGCTCCTTCGGCCCAGAAGAGAGACATAGGACCTGATGCAATGGACTACTTATGTTGCCGGCTGATATGCCAACTTGACAACAATGATGGACACAGTGCCACATGTGCAATGGAAGTAATAGACTAGAGGGATGGTGGGGGTCTCCTTCCCTGGAGGTCTTCAAAAAGAGGCTGCAGAACTCCCTGCTTCTGAAGATGCTCTAGCTGGTGATCCTGCACTGCGCAGGGAGCTGGACTGGGCCGTCTCTGGGGAAAGCTTCCAGATCTAAGCTTGCACCAAAGAGCTCAAGCAGAGTTGCTGAAGAGGCCAGGAAAGAACTTGTTGCCGATTCTGCTGCAGACCCAAGAGGCTGGGCCTCTCCCTCAGCCTTTGTGAAAAGACAGCAATGAAATTTGCTGCTCATGTTTCAAACTCCTCTTTCTCAAGCTCAGGGGGGCACATGGAATTGCCATCATGAGCATTGCTATCCCCACAGCAGTGAAGGCCAAGGTGCCGAAGGGACAGGCTTACCTTTCACCCACCCCATTGTGTTCACCACCAAAGGGACATCTCTCTTGTAGGCACTGAACACGTACTTTAGTGTGTCCATGTATCTTTCCGTGTCATGTTCGCAACTGGTTTCCCCAAAATACACCATTTTGCGTGGTCTCCGCTGGTGAGTGAATGGTGGACCTAGAAAGGAATGAACAGACCAGGTGGGACTGTAAGAGCTGGATAGATAGGCATAAATCTCAAATACGTGTCCATTAAGTAACTGGCTTCCAACAAGGATTCCTCCTCTAATGTAAATATGTTAGTCTCTCCTGCCCCCAGTTCTGGTCCAACCCGCCCCCCCCCCCCCCCCCCCGTTCTGGCCCCCCCCCCCCCCCCCCCCCCAAAGGATGATATTCACACGCACCAGCGCCAAGTAAGGAAACACTCCACATCCATCAGCAGACCCAGTCAAAGCACCTACCCAGCAGCGGCTCTGTCACATTAACTAGGGAAACACATCCAGGGGGAGTGAACTCAGGCTGCCCCAGGTCACATTCCAAGAAATCAATGCAGGGAATGCTGCCATTTAGGAAGAAAAAGAAACTGCGTTAAGAAATGCTTGGGACCCCAATTACCCACAGAAACACTCCTTCAAAGCCCATTGCCCAACAGTAAAAACTCAACCAGTTCATCTAAGCATAGTGAGCAATGTTTCACTCAACAGACACGTGCATGTTATCAGCAAACCTGCAGAACTGTCTTGCAAGAGACCGTGTCACTGAAATGCCATCCAAAGACCCTGAACCAAAACTGGGCAGGAAATAACAGGGGACAAGAATGGATTTTCTCAAGGAACCACAGTCTGCTCTTATGAACCTTGAACTCACTCACCGGTTCAGCAACAGATTAATCAGGTATCTGTTGAAAGTTGACTTGCCAACGCTTTTGGGGCCGCAAACTAAGATAATGGGGCAGCCGTCCTCTTCCTCTGAAAAGCAAACACATGGACTCAGTGGGGTTTGAGTGTTGGACTATGACTCTGGAGACCAGGGTTCGAATCCTTGTTCAGCTATGGAAGCCCTCTAAGTGACCATGGGCAAGTCATGTTCTCCCAACCGCAGAGGAAGGCAACATAAATCAGAGATGCCTTGAAGGCACACAACCACCAGCGACTCACCTTGGCATGCCTGGATTAACTCCTCAACGGCGGAAATGGTGCTTTCCGACATCAGCAGGCCCCTCTCTGGCTCCAGCTTCCCAATGCCAGTGGAGGCGAGCACAGCGTCTTCTGGGGTGAAAGAGGGGGCCTTTTGCCTCTAGGGATGAAAAGCCGTTTCTCTGAAGAAGGTTTCAGCCTATTGTCCCCAATGGAGGGACACAAAGGAGGGCCCCTTCCGCAGACCTCATTGCCCCTATCAGCCCCACAGCACAGACTCACCTTGACACGGAAAACGTGGGAGAAGGCGGCATAGCTGAGGATGAACCTGGTGACCGGTGCGTCCAGGTGTTCCAGCAGAACGATCGAACACTGCGGAGTGAACCTCTTCATCAGTTTACACCTGGCCTCTGGAGAGAGAAAAGGGGGGGGGGAACGCAAGAGCTGGAAACGGAGGGCAACTCCTGGATCTCTGACCCTCCTCTCCAGGCGTCTAAGCACTACGGAACTAAGGTCCCTTCTACAGAGTGAGACACATACAAAAACGGAGCCCAAGGCTCCCCTCCGCCGTACCTTGTGGCACCCTGTGTGCCCTGAGCGCCGCCCGCGCCTGCGCCCGCCTGTCCCTTTCGGAGAGGGCCTCCTCCTCCTCCTCCTCCTCGCCAGGCGCCGCTTGGATGGTGAGGGGGCAGTGGGATCTGGGGGAGAAGAGGCGGCAGGGGGGCTGCTCCGGCCCCAGGCAGAAGCCAAGGACCCTCACCGACCCCAGCAGGCAGCTCAGCCAGCACTTCCCCGCGAAGGTCAGCCCCTGAGGAAGGAAGGAAGGAAGGAGGGATCAGGTCAGCCAGGAGGACAGCTGCAGCAATACTGCGATTGGGGTTATTCTCAAGGGGCCTCCTTGCTTTCTGGGGAGGGGCTTGGGCAAGGCCACGCTCTTTCAGCCTCCTGAGCCAAAGGCAGCCCTCCCTGAACAAACTGTGCCAAGGAAGGGCTGCTCAGGGGGTGCTGGCAGCTGCACTCCAAAAGAAGGCGGAGGGGATGCTGGGGACTGCAATACAGAAAGACAGCCCCGAAGAGACCCGCCCTTCGCAAGCAAACAAACGACACTAGGCCACGCCCCCAGGATGGTTTCACGGTTGCGCCGGGACCCCGCCTCCCTATCTGCATGGCCACGCCCCTGAACGACACTGGGCCACTCCCCCGGGATGGTTCCACGGTTGCGCTGGGACCCCGCTTCCCTATCTGCATGGCCACGCCCCTGAACGACACTGGGCCACTCCCCCGGGATGGTTCCACGGTTGCGCTGGGACCCCGC
>NC_056528.1:10878794-11030359 GCF_019175285.1 Sceloporus undulatus | reverse complement strand
CTCCTCATCTGCATGGCCACCGCCCCCCGAGGGATCCTTAGGGTCTGCCTGGCCCCGCCTCCGTCTCTACATGGCCCCGCCCCCGGCGCACGCACCGTCCCTCGAGGCAAGAGCACTGCAGCGCGTCCTTCGTGGGCCTCTGCCGCCACCAGCGCCTCTCCGGCCGGCCTTTCCTCCTCCTTCGGCTCTGTTACGAGCCCCGCGGCCACGAAGGAGGCGGCGAACTCCCTCAAGGCGTCTCCTCCTCCGCCTGCTCCGGGCTCCGCCTTCTGCCTCCCGCGTCCCAGGGGAGCGGCTTGCCGTCGCGGGGCGCCCCGTCGGAGGAGCCGCCGCCTCTGGTGCCGCCGCAGGAGTCCCCAGCTGCCCTTCGCCATCCTCACCGGGCGCCTCGTCTCCACAGCGACGCCCTCCTCCTCCTCCTCCTCCCGCGAGACACGCCCCCAAATATCGCGAGAATAAGAGCCAAAGTCAGGCATAGAGAGAGGAAACAGAGCGGCGCGCGGGCGCTACACTCGCGAGCTTCCAGTTTCGAGCTCGCGGCTAAGACGTCACTGGCCCACAGAGATAGGAAAAGGAAAGACACACACACACAACTCCCCTGCAGAAATGATGGCTCCATGCTGGGGGCATCCTGGGATTTGTAGTTTCCTGCGGCACCAGAGCCCCATGGCCAGAAACTACAACTCCCAGGATTCCATAGCACTGGCCCAGGGCAGTCGGATGGAATGGGGAAAGGCTGCAACTGAGGGCCAGCCCCAGGAGGCTGTTATACAAATCTGCAGGGAGGGCGATAGGGAAGCCAAGCCCCAGGATTTGCCTGTTGCTCTCCATCGCAGGCGCTCTTCCTTCCGAGGGAATGGAAATGATGCCTGGCCAGCCCTTCAAAGCGGGAGGGCTCCGTCCAGGGCTCCACTTGGCAGAGACGCCTTTGCCCAGGATGGCTCTCCTGCTCCTCCTCTGCCTCTTGTCCCTCTTCTGCTCCAGGGGCTCCTCTTCTTGGGCTCCTCTGGCGCTGGACGGAGATTATGCGCTCGCAGGGCTCTTCCCCATCCACCGAGGCAACGCCAACCCAAGCCAGAGGCCCAGGCCGCAGGTGGAGGTCTGCGAGAGGTGAGTGATGCAAGGCAGAGAGACTCAAAGAAAGAGAGAAGTTGGCGGCAGGAGCTTTCCTAGACCTCCGTCTACTTCCTCAGGTGCATTTGGTGGAGTGGAGAGCAAGGGACAGACCTCCATATGCCATTAGTGTACGGGAACGACATCCTATATATGCCATTAGTGTGCGAGAATGACATCTGAACAGACATTCTCACACACTAGTGGCATATATAGGTCTGTCCCTTGCTTTCCATTCCATTAAATGCATCTGAGGAAAGAGGCTTTAGTCTAGGAAAGCTCCTGCTGCCAATTTCTTTCTTTCAGTGAGTCTCAAAGGGCTACAAGATCTCTCTAGACACAGCTTTTACATCCCCGCTCTTGGTTTAAATGGTTTGGGTCTTGTGGAAGAGGTCCCCCGTTCTTCCTTTTTTGTTGCTGCCCTTTATTTCTCTCTGACTTTTCATGCTCCGGCAGTGCAACCGTCCGGAGCAGCCACAGCTATTACCTGGTCCAGGCCATGCGCTTCGCCATGGAGGAAATCAACAACGCCAGCGACCTCCTGCCCAACGTCACGCTGGGCTATGCCATCTACGACACGTGCGGGTCCTCAGCCAACATGTACGCCACACTGAGCATCCTGTCCCAAGGCGGAGATGGCTGCCGCGGTCACAGGGATGTGGCAGTGGCCGCCAACTACACCTTTTACAGGCCCAGTGCAGTGGCCGCGATCGGGCCGGACTCCAGTGAGGAAGCTCTCTTGACCGCTAGCCTGCTGGGCATCTTCCAAGTCCCAGAGGTAAAGCCCCCAAATCCCCAATGGTAGGCAAGAAGTCTGGACCTCTGACCATGGGTTTAGAAGTCTTGTCAGTATTAAAGCTGAATGTTTGCCACTGTCCAGTTGCACAGTATGTGTTTAGGAGGCCTCACTTGCTGGTTTATCCTTCATTTTCATGGCTTAAGGTTGGGAACAGACTGGGACAATAAACTTTTCCACTAGCCACACACTTGACCTGTTCTTTCATCTGGGGACTTGGGTCATGTCTGCGCAGTTTGGTGTCCAATATGACACACACACAGGATCCATCTTCCAGTGGCTTCACCTGATGGGAGAGGTCTATCTGTTATCCAGCCATGGGGCTCTGGATTCTTGGTCCTGGGATGGCTCCAGCTGAATTTGTTCCTCAATATTGACACTCAATGCATCTTGCAAAAATTAAAGCAGTATGCAAAGGGAAGCTGGTAGCATGAGCTCTTATAGACCTGAGTCTTCCTTCTCAGATGCATATATACTGATTTCCCAGACAGACCATCTTTAAAAATTAATGCAAATATAGTTAGTCACTTGCAAAGACATAAGTGAATTTATATAGAAAGCCGTGTTTAGAGTGCAACTAAACTCCAAAGAATTAAAACCATTACAAAAACGGCTCTGTTTTTGCTTTTGGCAGGAGCTTTATAACTGCCATCGCCTGCAAGTGTGAGCTGCTGATGCTGTTTCTGTTCTTTCTGCCTCTTTCAAGTGGCGCAGATACAGCAGTCTGATCCCACCGTAACCGCCATGGCCGGCTTCCGTGGGATCCTGGGGCGCGGAGTCCAGGGAGGCAACGGATGGCTCCTCCTGCCCCTTGCAGTTCAGGTTTCCCTCCTCTCTTCCAGGTGAGCTATGAAGCCACCAGCCGCACGCTGAGCCAGAAGCGCATCTTCCCCTCCTTCCTGCGCACTGTCCCCAGCGACCGCCTGCAGGTGGATGTCCTTGTGCGCCTGCTGTCAGCGTTCCACTGGACCTGGGTGGCCGTCCTGGGCAGCGACAACAACTATGGCCGCCAGGGGCTGCAGATGCTGCGCGAGGCCACCCCTCAAGCGGGCATCTGCTTTGCTTACCAGGGGATCCTTCCTGTCAACAAGGACGCCACCAGGGAGGTCTTGGCCAGGATCATCCTGGACGTGGTGGCCTCCAGCGCCAAGGTGGTCATCCTCTTCTCCAACAAACACAGCGTCAGGTCTTTCTTCCAGGAGGCCATCCAGCAGAATGTGACTGGGAAGATATGGGTTGGCACAGAGGACTGGTCATTGTCCACAGACATCTGGGAGATCCCTGGCATCTGGAGCATTGGGACTGTGATTGGGGTGTCGGTCAAGCAGGCCCAGCTTCCAGGACTGAAGGAGTTTGAAGCGGACTTTGCAGAATCCGCAAGAGCCAAGGCTGAGCACTCCAGCCTCAGTGATGCCAAAGCCACATCTTGTCAGAACTGTAGAGAAACGTGCAGCCAGCCATGTTCCCACTTCTGCAGGCCGGACTCAGTGACCGAATGGGAGCCGTCCCCGTATGACATGCAGGGGGCTTTCAGCGTGTATTCTGCCGTGTATGCGGTGGGACATGGCCTCCATCGCCTGCTGGGATGCCATACAGGGCTGTGCCACAAAGGGACCGTCTATCCTTGGCAGGTGTGTCAGGCATAGGCATTAATGCAAACTGACCATATTTCCCAGAATACTAAATTTTCTGGAAACAGTGGTGCTGAGCACATTTTGAAAAGCTTATTTATTTATTTGCCTTTGTTGGACAACTTAAATCCTGGTCTTTCTTTCTTTCTTTCTTTCTTTCTTTCTTTCGGTCTTTTTAAACAAAACTGCCCATCTTTCAAGAGCCATCCAACCTAAGAGCTAAGACTTTAGTGTTATGTCTTCACCACGCAACTAGTCATCACTTCTCCCCAGGAAAACTGTGTTCCATAATATGGAATTGAGAACATAATTCTCTCTGTGTCCTTTGTAACAGGTTTTTTTTTGACAGAGCAGGAGTCACGACATTTAATGCTATTCCAAAATCGGGTTTCAATGGCCCTTCCTATTTCTTTTGTAGCTCCTGAGGGAAGTAAAACGTGTGAACTTCAGCCTCTACCAAAGGCAGGTCTATTTTGATGCCAACGGAGACACCCTGGGAGGCTATGACTTGGTCTTGTGGATGTGGGAAGGTCAAGACTGGAACTACAGGGTGATTGGCTCCTTCAACCCTCCAGACCACCTGAGCATCGACAGAGAGAAGATTCAATGGCAAACGGAGGATAACCAGGTAAGGACCCATGCCCAGGTGTGTCAAAAGCAGGTACGCAGATCCCATCCTGTCTTACAGATCGCAAGAGTGGCAGTTGCAAGTGTGCCCCATGGATCCAGCATCGTCTGCTGCCTGACCTTCGCCCTTCTCCTTTCTAGGTTCCTGTCTCAGTCTGTTCTAAAGACTGTGATGTTGGGGAGCAGAAAGTGCTGCAGGGCATGCACCGCTGCTGCTTCCACTGTGTGGCCTGTTTGCCGGGGACCTTCTTGAACAAAAGCGGTGAGTGGACGCAGGAAACACAGACATCCGCATGAGATGAGCTGGCTGTAGTATGCCTCATGTCCCAAACTGGATCTTTGGCTAAAACAGTGAGTGGGCCCCCCCAGCTTGTTTTAGAGGAGAATCTAAACCCCTTAGAGATGGGATTGTCCTGATGATTGTTTTCTTTCTTTTATCCCAAAGGAATAGGAGGGGATTTTTATTCTGGGACAGGAGTAAAAAAACAATGTGTGTGTGTGGGGGGGGGAGGCATTGCCCAGGTCTAACCCCCAGTCTTGCTGCCCTGGGATTTGCCCCATTGACCATAGACTTGGGAATGACCCCTTTCATGCAAATTCTGCATCCTTGCTGAGCCCCCGCTATCTTGCCCAGTGGATGTGGCACCGGAGGCCCCAGGAAGCAAGGGTGGTTTCAATATGAGCTCGTCAGGTGCAGTGGCACGGGGCTTGGCACTGTGGTTACACACCTGCATCCTCGGGGAGGAAGGCCTGGCCAAGCGGACCATGACCAGAGAGAGGAAGGTCTCCTGCCAAGCGCTGCCAAAGGGGAAGCAACATGGAAATGCCCTGTGAGCCAATGCAGGCTGGTGATGGCATAGAGGCTGTTTCCCCACACACCCCACCCTATGGTAAGGGTGCTTCGGTGTGATGCGGCAAAAACCCCACTGGTCAGCTGGGATGGGGCAAGTAACTTGGATTAATTTGCCACTGAATTTTTAAACAGAAAACAGTACAGAGCTCTTGACTATTTTTGCTGCAATGTGCTGAGTGTGGTCAAAATGGAAAAAGGTATCCATATGGAAGAACACATAAGAGGCGTCAGCAGTTTTGTTTTGCCTGAACCTCATGAGAAAGGCAAGTTTCTGCCCCAACATCCTGCTCCTCTCAATCCTGCTGAGTTAATGGAGCGTAAAATACTTCTGCACTTTGAACTCAGTTTGCAGCAACTGAAGCAAGCTGAGGATGAAAGGGAAAAGCAGCAGGAGGAGAGAGAATGTGGGATATTTTAAGAACAGCTGAGAAAATGGGATGACATAGCCATTTGGAGGGGATTAAATAAATCATAACATGTTGTTGATGATGATTGTGATAAAGCACATGCCTCTGCTGACCTCTGCTCTCGACCCACAGACCTCTACACCTGTCAGACGTGCAGGAAGGGCCAGTGGTCCCCCGCCAAGAGCGAGGCCTGTTTCGAACGCACAGTCATCTTCCTGCCCTGGGCTGACCCCATCTCTCTGACCCTCTTGGCCATCACCACCCTTCTGCTCTCGCTCATGGCCAGCACAGCCTTCTTCTTCTCCCGCAACTTGGAGACCCCAGTGGTGCGGTCAGCCGGGGGCCGTCTCTCCTTCGCCATGCTGGGTGCCCTGGCCGGTGCCACCCTCAGCCTGTACTGCAACTTCGGAGTGCCAGGGAGGCTGAACTGCCCACTGAGGTTCCCGCTGTACAATATCAGCTTCAGCCTCTGCCTCGCCTGTATGGTGGCCCGCTCTGTCCAGATTGTTATCATCTTCAAGATGGCCACCAAAGCCCCCAGCCTCTATGAGGCCTGGCAGCGTTACCACGGCCCCCACCTCCTCATTGTGGTCCTCACTAGCCTGCAGGGCCTTTTGGCCCTCATCTCCCTCAGCATCGACCTCCCGGCTCCCCTCCAGGACTACAACATCTCCCCGAAGCTGATTTTCCTGGTGTGCTCCACCATGGACAGCATCCTGACTTTGAGCGGCATCATCTACAATGGCCTCCTGGGGGTGGCCTGCTTTGTGGTCAGCTACCTGGGGAAGGACCTGCCCAGCAGCTACAGCGAGGCCAAATGCATCACCTTCAGCCTCCTGGTCTACTTTGTCTCCTTCGTCTGCTACAGTATCGTCCGTCAGATCTACCAGGGCCGCTACCTGATCGCCTTTTATGTCACCTCCCACCTCTGCACCCTCGCTGGGGTCTTCGGGGGCTACTTCGCTCCCAAGGCCTACATCATCCTCTTCCACTCGGAGCGCAACACCAACGAGCATTTCCAGATGTCCATCCAGAGTTACACCAAGAGGACAAACCTGGCAGGCTGAGGAGGGAGGCAGTCCGCTGCCATGGGGCTAGTCTGCACCACAATTCAAAAGGCAGTACAGAGGGCAGGGGAAGAGGGTCTGGATCTGGCAGGGACAGTCTGCTTTCAAAATGCCCCAGTTACTTCCATTGCCAAAGGGCAAAAATGGCTTGCCCTCCATTAACTCAGGAGGGGTAGCTTTAGGGGGAATGAAAGCAGTGCCCTCCCTGCCCCAAACAGAGTTCTTCCCCTCCATGAAATTCCTCTTCGTTTCCCAAATTTCTATCATTGCTGTAACTTAAAACTTCAGTTAAGTATTTAGAAATGGCTGACTCAAACAGGGGTATTGGGCCAAACGCCTTTTCTCCCCCTCCCCATGAATTTTCCCTAGATGTGAATGGTTTCAGTGTAGTAGTTAATGTATTATTATTATTCTCTGCAATGCTAGGAATTTGGGGGACACAGGAAAATTTCCAATTGGGAAGGCAGGCTTGTACCCCTCCTCTTTTCATTTCCTAATAAAACAATGGCAACCACTGATGTGTTTCCTTCAATAGTCTTTTAATTCAGAGACTGTTTTAACATTACAGGCTTGTTGTGTTTGGGGCGATATCCATTTTGGACCTTGCAGCTGTGAGCCCCTTGAGCCCCGGCTCCTATCGATCTCTCCATTAAAAGGCTGGCCCTGAGATGCAGATGAATCAAGCCATGCGTTTTTAAAATGCTGACCATGGCAGCCCCAGCTATTGACTTTCCCAGTCAGTGACCAATGGCGATGTTAACACCGGTAGACTTGCATTGCCCTGGATGTACCTTCCATGCGCTTGCGCCCGGCGGTTGTTGTGCGCCAGCGGCTTGTGCATCTCTCTTCACATGAACGAAAGGCAATATGAACAGACTTGTCTTGGTAGTCTGCCCTGCCTCTTTCTCTGCCTCTCCAAGGACCTGGCAGCCCTTTCTTTCCATCCTATGGAGCCCTGGGATCACCAGAGTCCTTTGACAGAGAAAGCTAAACATCTCACAGAACTACAAATCCCAGAATCGATATTCAGCCATGGCAGTTAATGGGGTGTCAAACTGCATTGTTGCACTGTAGGATTATTCCACTTGGCATCTCTTTAAAGAGCTGCCACTCTGGAATCCTGGGATTTGTGGCTCTATAAGGCCCTTTTTTCTGCCCAAGAGGTGCCTCTCCAAACTACAAATCCCAGGGGTTCTGTAGGAGATTGCCACAGGCTGCATCTGCATCCTCCTCCGCCTCCTCCTCTGTCCATGGCCCTTGACATTGTGGGCGTTTTATCTGCGAGGCGCTTTGGGGAGAAAAGCGGGATATAAATGAAATAAAGGTAAATAAATAAATAACAAAACAAAGCAAAGCAAAATATATAACTATCCAGAGAGAGAGAGAGACTCAGACTGAGACGGTTAAGCATACGCGCGCATGCGCACTAGGGCTGAAAAGGGGAGCCTGCTTCTGGCGTAGCCCCGCCCCCTCATTAGCATAGCCCCACCCTTGAGAGCCCTTCTTCCCCGCCGCGCTGACGTCACGCGCCCTGCGTCGGCCCAAGATGGCGGCGCTTTGGTTCCCCTCCTCTCCCTAAAGGTGGCAGAGAAGGAAAAGGGCGGAAAAGGAGGCGAGGTGGGCGGGCAGGGGCCCTGCGGACCCCCAGCTGGGCCTTTTCATCCCCAAATTGAGGCTGGAGGGGAGGAAGAGGGTGGTCTCCCCTTTAGATCTCTTTATTTGGGGGGGCAGAAAGGGGGTGGGATCCCCAAAACTGCCCCAGAAACATCTGTCAAAATGAGGTTTACCTCATCCAGATGTGCATTTAGATGTAATTTGGTTATTTAACCAGACATCTCACTGACTGGCTGCCAAAGCAAATGGAGATTTAATAAGTAAATGGTGATTTAATGATTAATGGTCATGATGATATAGTCTAATGATTACTCACCCATTGCCTTGTTTGTCCATTGTAGCAGCAGCAGAGACACCGACTGAGGCAGCCGCCTCATTGACGGAGGACCATCCCTTTCGGCACAGAAAAGGCTAGAAGGAAAGAAGGAAAAGGAGGAGGCAGAGGAGGAGAGACTTCTGCAGCGGAGGCTGTCCTTGGACTCAACAGCTTTCCAAGAGAGAGAGAGAGAGAGAGGTCCCTTTTCGCAGGTGCGGAGGAGACCTGAAGGTTGTGGCAGCTTTGGGACTAAGGCTACATCCACACTAGAGAAATAACCTGGTTTGGCACCGCTTTAACTGCCTCCCTGGCTGAAGGCTATGGAATTCTGGGAGTTGGAGTTTGTTGTGGGCGCCACTTTCTTTGGGTTTGTCTCATAGGTGCTGCAAGACCCCAGTTCCATCCAGGCTTTACTTGGATCCCTTAGGAAGGGTCTGTGGGGCTTCCTCCCCCTGACTCCAGCCCCAAGGAGTGGGGTTCAGGTTTAGGTGCACAGAAGCTGAGCCCCTCTTACAGAGATTTCTAGTCACTCCCTGCTCTCTCTCATTCTCTCTCTGTCTTGCAGCAGAGCATGGAAGGCTCCTTTGTCCAGCACAGCGTGCGAGTCCTGCAGGAGCTCAACAAGCAGCGGGAGACCGGGCAGTACTGCGATGCCACCCTGGCAGTGGGCAGCCGGGTCTTCAAGGCCCACTGGAGCGTGCTGGCCTGCTGCAGCTCCTTCTTCCAGAGCCTGTATGACGGCGCTTCCAGCAAAATCATCCTCCCAGAGACCTTTCTGGAGATCTTTGCGCTCCTCCTCGACTTCTTCTACACGGGGCACTTGGACGTCACCCCAGAGAACTCAGAGAAGCTCCTGGAGGCCGCCAGGGAACTCTGCATCCCCGAGGCGGTTCAGCTGTGCCAGGAGTTCAAGCCTGCGTGCTTGGACGACAGCGGTCAGGACCGCCAGGAGAACGAAGGCAGTGTCTGTGCCGCAGTTGTGGCGGATGCCCACGGAGAGCTGGCTCCCGATGCTGCCGCACCCCCCGCTGACCCGGTCCCGGAACGCAGCCGGAGCCCCTGCCTCCAAGGGAGCCCCGAAGCCCAGGGCCAAGGGGAGAGCCCCCGCCTCCTCCGGGGAAGGCTGGGAAGGGCTCCCAAAACAAACGCACTGAGCAATGCAGGTGAAGTAAAGGGCACCCCGGAGTGTCAGGAACTAAAAAGGCCATTGAAAAGAGAAGTCGCCGAGGACCTGGGCGCCAGTCACGAGGTGGCGTGTGGAGTCATGTGCTGCTAGGGATTGCCTTTGTCCCCCTCAAACCCATGTCCTGCTAGAGAAAGACGGTGCCTTAGAGGGACAGGAAAACAGACAGAAGCAGCCAGAGGAGGGATCTGCTTGTCCATGAATGACCACAGGGAAGATGGGGAGCAACTCACTGAGAGGGCTGTGTTCCTGTTGCAGGGAGGTGGGGATTTGGGGGGGAAGCTCTGAGGCTATTGCTTGTTCCACAGCTGTGGGTCATTGAGGATGCCCTTTCACATTGCCCACAGCTTCCCACAGAGCAGCTGCACTGTGCAGAAGATTCTGGGACACTCAGTTGCCAGATAGAGAAGGTGCCATGTTCTGGAAGGAATTCAGTTCTCCCTCGCAGGTCTGGACACAAAGGCCGATGTCTTCTTAGTGGCACACAAGGGCAGAAGTCAGACTTATGCCTGAGAATGTCTGTTTTTGATCATTGTGGGAGTTGGCACTCCCTTCCTCTGCAAAGACCAAGGCACCCCAAATTTACTGTAGGGTCTCTACAGCACTTGACCCCTTTTTAAAAAGAACCAACATAGTTAACCAAATAATTGGGAGAGTTGTAATTAACACAATCATTGCCTCTTTCTTTCACTTGTACTAGACTGATATTATGCTTTGTTTTTCCCAAAGGAAATGCAGGAGGTTCCTGGTTCAAATGGCATCCCTGCTGAAGAGGAGGGGGCTGGAAGAGGGAAGAAAGAAACTGATGAGGATTACGTCCCTGGGAGGAAGAGCATCAGGACCAAAAGGAGGACTCCCTTAGCCAGGAAGCCCACTGCTAGCTCCAAGGCAGCAGGAAACAGCGACACACTGGAAGCCGGGCTGCTGAGAAACCGCAGGGGCACCACTGACCCTGTCGAGTGCCCCACCTGCCACAAGTCATTTCTTAGCAAATACTATCTCAAAGTGCATAACAGGTAAGTTCTTGCCAATGAAGTATCAAAAGAAGGGTTTTTACCATTTTAAATAAAAGGCATTACATCCAGCTAGTAAGGCATTGTGTAGCTTCTCTATGTGAGAAGCTTAAGAAGCTGCAGAGATGCAAAACTGTAAGTTCCATCCAAGCATCTCTGGAAGTGACAGCCAGCTAGGTAACGTAACAGGCATTCTTCACACTCAGCTGGCTCTCTGTGTGCTCTTCAAAACGAGTTCCTCTTGAGTAGCTTTATGGCCCCTGCCGTTTCCACCGTGGGTCAAGCAAACCTGCCTCTTTTCTTCCGGACAGAAAACACACCGGCGAGAAGCCCTTTGAGTGCTCCAAGTGCGGGAAGTGCTACTTTCGGAAGGAGAACTTGCTGGAGCATGAGGCCAGGAACTGCATGAACCGCTCAGAGCAGGTGCCAGTGGGGCGTCTGACCTGGGTTCCCCTGTAGGTCCCTCTTGGGAATTGGCCCCACTTCTCTTACTAGGAGACAGATAAGAAGGGAGGATATCTCCTTCCCTCCCTCCCTTCTTTCCATCTTCTCTTGCTGCCCTGTGTCTGTTCCCTTCCAGGTTTTCCCCTGCTCTGTTTGCCAAGAGGTGTTTAAGAAGCGGGTGGAGCTGCGGCTGCACATGGTCACCCACACGGGAGAAATGCCTTACAAGGTCAGCCTGCCTTGCCCTTGAGCATCACTGGAGGGTGGGAGTGGGACACGGAAGGTGACAAGCTTGGGAAACAAGAATGCTCTGTCTGACAATTAACATGCATTGGATAGTTAAAAAACAATGTGCAAATGTTAAGTTAAAGCGGATGTTCAGTTTCCAGTTCTTTTTAAAATCTGCAGCTGTTCCTCTTTTCCTTCCTGCATCTCCAAAAGAAAGAATAGGTATCCCTGGTTGGACTGTTGCTCACTTGTGGTTTTTGTATCCCTAGTGCTCTTCTTGTGCCCAGCAATTCATGCAGAAGAAGGATCTACAGAGCCACTTGATAAAACACCACGGAGCCCCTAAGCCCCACGCGGTAAGCCAGCTCCTGGGGAAAGTGGGGCTGGAGAGGGGGTTCCCAACTGCTGCCAGGCCTTCCCAAACTTTTATTTGATACCAAAAAATAAAAATAAAAAAATGATCCCCATCTCTGGGGTAGGATAAGTCTCAGTGGCATTGTGTGGATGCAGTAGGCGGTCTGCAGCAGAGGAAAGGGTTGTAGTTTTTGAGGCGCTAGGTTCCAGCATCCCCAACACATGATAGAAATGAGACCATAGGTAGCAAATTCTTCTGCCCAGGGTACACCAAGACAATGCAGCTGACAGATAGCTCTCAGGGTTAAATTGTGCAGAACGAAACAAAGGAAAGAGCTGCACAGGTGTGCCCCATATCCCATCCAGATAGCGACTCTCTTGGAGAAAGAGCAGGGCTGCGTCAGTGGGGTGCAAAGTGGGCCACTCCTCCTTGGGTTGTGCTTCTTCCTCACATAAATCTTCCTCCCCTGCCAGTGCTCTGCGTGCTCCAAGTGTTTTCTCTCCCGGATGGAGCTCTACCTCCATGAGGCCTTCAAGCACCGTGGAGAAAAGCTCTTTGTCTGCGAGGAATGCGGCCACCGGGCCTCCAGCCGCAATGGCTTGCAGATGCATGTCAAAGCCAAGCACAGGTGAGGCAGAGGGACCATCACCTGGTGCATCCTGTTTGGGGTGGCCCCTGCCAGCTTCTCTCATGTATGCCTGCTTCTCTGTCCCCTGCCAGGAACGAGCGGCCCTATGTGTGTGAGTTCTGCCAGCACGCCTTCACCCAGAAGGCCAATCTGAACATGCACCTCCGGACCCACACTGGGGAGAAGCCCTTCCAGTGCCACCTCTGTGGCAAGACCTTCCGCACCCAAGGTAGGAGCACTGTGCGCGGAAGAGGCTGAGGGTGGGCACCCAGCCAAATAGCGAGATGGGAAAGGTGGCATCCTCTGGACGCTAAAGAAGTGGGTGAGACACCGCATTTGTCCAAGAAGGCCCTTCCTCCTGCTTGATCAGTTTGTTTTCTTCCCCAATCAACAGCAAGCCTGGATAAGCACAACCGGACCCACACAGGTGAGCGGCCCTTTAGCTGCGAGTTCTGCGAACAGAGGTTCACCGAGAGGGGCCCGCTCCTGCGGCACGTGGCCAGCCGGCACCAGGAAGGCAGGCCCCACTATTGCCAGATCTGCGGGAAAACCTTCAAAGGTAATGTGGCTGGAGGCAAGGCTGCAGGCTCTGCTTGGGCCAGGAACAGGTCCCTTGCCAAAACAGGAAGATAATGGAGAAAGACAGATGTGCCCCACCCCTGGGAACTGTGTGGATGAGTGTACCACGAGGGCATCTAGAAGGTCCCTCTATTTGATGCCACAGTGGTGGGACATGAGGAAGTCCTCACAGTTAGGGGCAGAGACAGGGATACACACAGCCCTCTAACAGGCACCTTGCTTTCCCCTTCCCAGCGGTGGAGCAGCTGCGCGTTCATGTCCGGAGGCACAAGGGAGTGAGGAAGTTTGAGTGTACGGAATGTGGCTACAAATTCACACGGCAGGTAGGGCATGGCAGGGAATAACCCATGTCTGCCCCTGCATGCTTTCTGGCTTTCCAAGGGGTGGATGGGTGAAAAATGGTGAAGGAGGCACTACCCTGCCCTCGCCCTCCTTCAGTTCTGTGCCTTCAGGCGCCTCAGCCCTTTCCCTCTTGCTCTCCCAAAGGCCCACCTGCGGCGCCACATGGAGATCCACGACCGGGTGGAAAACTACAACCCCCGCCAGAGGAAGCTGCGCAACCTGATCATCGAGGACGAGAAGGCTGTGGGGGCGGCTTTGCAGCCCCTCCAGGCACTGGGGGAAGAGGAGGAAGAGGAAATGGTGGGCTCCGCGGAGGTTATTGTGGAGTCACTTGCCCAAGACTCCCTCAGTCAGGAGCTCCCCCAACAGAGACTCTGCCCCAATGAGGGTTTGGCCCCTCCGGAGGTCATCATTACCATCCCAGAGGACTGAGTGATATGGCACTTGTCCTCTGTCAAAAGCCCCCTTCCCCAATAAAAAAAAAAGAAAAACCAAGAGCTTTCCAGGTTGTTGTGGTCTGTCTCTGATTGCAGCCACATGGCATGTATAGTGGCACCCTGGGAGGGAAGAAGGGATGAGAGGTGACTGGTTGGGCACATGTATTTCTCACTCCTCCTGGGAGTTGGCAGCCCAAAAGTGGGTGGGTGGACTAGGAATGTGACCCTGACTCCCAGAAAAATCCTATTCCAGCACTCAAACTACAGCAACATGCTGGTGCCCATCAAGCCCTTATCTGTTCTCAAAAGAAAAGTGTTTTGTACGAATTCCAGTTATAGAACCAGCAGCCTACTGGTTTTCAACCTTTAGTACTCTACTGTATTAGTGACACGAATGCATGAAGTTCCTTTGTGCACAGGGCGCATGTGTGTGTGTGGAGGTGTATTCTCTTGCCCTCACACTCCCTCCAAAAACCTCCATCCACCAGATGTTGAACCTCAGGAGGAGCCCTGACTGATTGAGGCTTCCAGGGGAAGGAAAAAGTGGGCACACACCATTTCAGAGCTTACCCTCCTTTCTTACCCAGCTGAGCTGCTCCACGGTCCGAATGGCCTCTCCTAGCCCCTTCCTCACCAGCAACAGTAGCAGGACTGAAGTCCCAAGCATCAGGAGAACAGGAATTCAAGAGCCGCTGCTGTGGAAAACCATCCGAAATGCCACATCCTCACTTTCACGGTGAAGCTTTGGGGCAGAGCAATGACAGAGGAAAGAAGCCTCTCTGTCCTCCTCTCAACATCTCAGAAGCAAGCAAAGTCTCCGTAACACACTTTTATTTAACACTTGATTTCCAAGTTCTAAAAAGATTAGGGGGAGGGGTTTTTAAAAATATAATACTTTTGCTTTAGTAAATATTACAGTACAGTAATTAAGGCTGAACACACAGCTATCTACATTAGAAGGTAAATAAATTAAAAAAGCTGTTCATCTGGGGTTGAGTGACGCCCAAGATGATCACAGATTTGGCACTGAGTATGACCCCCTCTCTCCAAAAACAATGCTACTTGTTGAACAGCCCAGCGCAAAACACTTCATTCTTAACATCTTAAGTGGTATGGAAAACAAGTTGTTGGCAGCAGCAGCAGCAGCAGCAACTCCAGTGTCTGTAAACAGGGACAGCAGGGCCTTCCTTCCCAGAGGGCAGAGGATTTGGGATTTGAGCCACAGAGGAGTGGTTGGCACAAGGCATGGCCTGTGGGTGGTGAAGCCATGGCTATTTGCTGCTGTGTATTTTTAAAATGGGACTTGGGAAATTTAATATTGTCATCTTGGAGAAACACTCCTAAGACCTGGCAGGTCTCTCTGAGGAAGCAGCGCCGGGTTGAGTTTAAGGAAAAATAAAAAATTAAGCCGCAAAGACTTTGGCAAGGAAGATAGAAGGCAACAACGTTCTCCCAGGAAGTTTCATTCACTGACTCAAAAATAACACTTCTGTCAAACTAAAGGCACCCAAACAATTTGGGATGTTTAGACCCACAGCAATGTCCATGAACACAGAGCTCTTCTGTAAATCACACCATGGCAACTTCTGTTTGCATATTGAGGCCTAAACCCTGTCTATAGCACACCCATTGAACCAATGAGGTTTGCCTGTGTGTTGATTCACTCTTCAAAAACTGATTCCATGGATTTTCCCTAGCTAAGACTTAAGACACACAATTCCAGTCCAAATGTCTTCTTTGCAACAATTTCATCTTCTCTTTCTCCAAGGCCCGGAACAGACTAGCTTATCACATACTGTTTGCAATACTATGTTAAGGCTTAACTTAAACGTAGGTGTTCTGGACTTCAACTCCTAGATATTCCAGCCAGGAATTTGGGGAGCTGAAGTCCAAAACACCTGGAGAACTAGTGCTCTGTGCTGCAATGGGAATGGGGGGCTTCAGTGCAGATACAACACACAGGCAATGGGAGAATAAGAAGGCCAATTTGGCTGCAATTCACACTGGCAATGGGCGTTGGAGTAGATGGAGACCCCTCTGACTCCTATGATCCTATGCCCCTTCTTTGCTGCCTCTTCTGCCAAGCCATGCAGCACTCAAAGTTAGCCAGACAGTCAGAGAGGAGAGACAGGGCACACCCTTTAAAGACCTCAGATAGGACTTCTATGATTCCTTCTGCTTATAGAAAGCAGATAACAGCCACAATTCTTGAAGCTTTTAAAGACCAGGTTGTGTGTGTGTACTTATGTGTGTGCATCCTTGTAGAACAAATGGCAGCATGAGAGACCAAACATACGCAACCTCTGAGAAAGCAAAACCAGCAGCCCCATGACTTTCATACTTGCGCAATGGCCTAACATGATTCCAACAACCGCTGGATCCTTGGGCCAGAGGGATCTCAATGTTCTCATAAGGCAGATGCTGTCGGGCAAGAGCTTCTGGGGTTCCCACTCTGAAGGGAAGAGCTGGGCTCCCAGATCCTATCCCTTTCCCACCACTTCCCAGTTAGGGTATGCTGTCCCCCTCTCTGGCCACACAGAGAAACTGTTTTGTGGCGAGATTGCCCTCTTCACTGGCCATGCCAAGTCTTTGCCCCAACCTCCAGAAGCTCTGTCAGAGTGATGGTAAACCCTTGGGGTGAGCAGAGGCCCTTTCCTCCTGTTAGCGCAACTCGTTCAGATTCCGGCTGTGCAGGTTCTGGTGGCGCTGGCGGCTGAGGCTGGGGCCATTGTCCAAGAGGGTCTCCTCTTCCTCTTCCTCCTCGTCCTCCTCCAGGCTCTCAGGCATGAACTGCCGGAAGATGCTGACACTGCTGTGCCAGAAGACTGGCTCTGGAAGCTGTGCGGCCACGCTCCACTTGCGTGTTTCCGGGTCATACGACTCCACCATCCCCGAGAGTTCAAAGGTGTTATCGTAGCCGCCAGAGACGTAGAGCTTCCCACCCAGAACAGCCAGACTGCCCCCAACGTGCACCTGGGGGAAGGGTGGAAGAAATAAGGATGATGATGATGATGAAACATCCTTGCTCAGCCTTGGAAACCCACTGGGAATCTTGGGCAAATCATACTCTCTCAGCCTCAGAGGAAGGCACTGGCATGACCTCCTCTGAAGAAATATGGACAAGGAAGGTCAACAGTATGTTTGCCATGACTTGAAGGTACATAAAAAACAAACAAACCCAGGGTGGTTTGTGTGTAGGACTAATGCTCCAGGAGACCATGCCAAACCTACTCTGAAGAAATTTGGCCAAGAAAACCAAGCTGTCACAGTCTGATCGCCAGACTGGGGCCCCACGAGATCAATGTTAGAATCCCAGATTAGCTGGGGAAACACTCTCTCAGCCTCAAGGGAAGGCCAGGTTGGCAAAGCTCCCCTGAATAAATCTTGCCTAGAAAACCCTAAGAGAACATCACTCTAACTCAGGGTTCACTTGAAAGCACATAGAAATAACAGCAATAATAATGTCTTAAAAGTGATGGATGTAAACATTTCTCTTTCTTGATCTTTTCAATGGATTCTGTTTTAATGTTTAAACTGCCTTGGATCCTACATTGGGGAAAGGCATTATCTCATTTAATTCTTAAATAAATTAAAACCTTTCAAGAAACTGGGGTCACTCAGTACTGTTTGCTGGATGCATTTGACAACATTCAACCTCATTCCCAGCCTTAGACTAAGTTCCTCCCTATTCAAAGTGCCAAAAGGGCACACACAGATGCATACCATGCTAGTGTTTTTGGAATTAGTGTGTTTTTCAAAAGAGGTTTACCTGGAGCATTGGGGGGATCTTGTCCCATTCATTCTTGGCTGGATTGTATACATCTACTTCAGCCGAGTCGTCTCTGCAGAGGGAAAGCAAAGAAAGAGCCAACTATAAATATATGGGCGCATCTCTTTTCCATCATGGGATGGCACTTTGCTTCATGCCCAACAGGATCCAAACCAGCCAGGCCTCCACTTTGTGTCCTGTGGCCTTTGGTACCAAAGATGGCCCCAATGCTTCCCCCATTGGCAGTCTGGGGGAAAGGAAAGGGATTTTACTCTGCAGCATCCAAGGGAAGGAGAGATTGTTGCCTTCAGGCATACCAAAGAAAATCTCACCCAAAGCACTCAGGTTTTCTCACATCTCCCTCCTAGCCACTTGGCAGTTGTGGGCTGCCAATCACCCAATATTAATACACCTCAGCTATACTGATGAACTGGAATGTATCCAGAGGAGGGTGACCAAGACCATCATATGTCTGGAAAGCAAGCTTTACGAGGTACAACTTGGGGAGCTGGGTATGTTTAGCCCAGAGAAAAGAAGACTGAGAGGCAACATGATACATCTATCTTGAAATATCATGCAGAAAATGAAGCAAGCTTGTTTTCTGCAGCTCCAGAGACTAGCATATGAACTAGTGGGTTCAAATGAAAAGAAAAGAGATTCTACCTAAACATTAGGAAGGACTTCTTTGCTCTCCTTTGGAGGTCTTTAAACAGAGACTGGATGAGCATCTCTCAGGAGTGCCTTAGTGGTGGATCCCTGCATGGCTGAATGGGGTTGGAATAGATGGCCCTTGAGTATCCCTTCCTACTCTATGATTCTGTGAAATCTCCAGTGTTTGCAGCAAGCCTTTCCCTCCTCCTTGCTTCTTGTCATGCAAAGGCCAGCTTGACAGCAGCAGGTGAGGAAGGCAGGAGGCTGGCTAGCAAAGAAACACACTTTGCTGACCCGGAGTTGCACAGAGAAAGCCTCTCGTTGCCAGCAAAACTGCTGCAAGCTCACAGCTGACATTAAACCCGAGACACAAGAACCTTCCTCCAAAGCCGTTTCCCCTTAATCCTTCCTGCTCCCATCTCGTATTGCTGCATTTCACCAACTGGTTCTAATGGGCAGATCTCTGAAAGCAAACCTGGGCATCTACACAGTAAAAGAGTCAAGGAAATTGGCGTTCAAACTAGTTTCGAGGCAAGTTTGAAGAGCCACGTCTCCTTCCTATAGAGTTATGGGATTTATCATTTTGGGAGGTACTTAGGAGACCAAGCTCTGAGGTCATACAATTCAGAGGAGTACATTGGAGAATGCCTAGACTACGTAATGCAGAATCCCCTAAGATGCAACCAGGGCAGTTAATGTGGCATTAAACTGTTGCAACTGTGCAGTACAGACACATGCTTGGGGACAACAGAAGGAGAGGCTTGCAGATCTTCCCTGCTCTTTTGTTGCAAGCAGGGACTTGGGAAGGACTGAAACATTTGCTGCCCTCCTCTCGGTCTCCATCTCCAGAGCTTGCAAAGCTGCTCTGGGGCCGGGGCAGGAATTTGAAATATTTCCCAAAGCTCACCAGCAGCTCCAACTGCAAGCAGCTGCTCCTTTTCACAGGGGTGCAGGCAAAGGAGGATGCCCAACATTCAAGCTGACCAAAAACCCTCACATGGAAACCTGAAACAGACTTCTGGTTCCTTCTGGGTCTGACCCTGGGGTGGTTTTTCAGCCCCAAATCCAGAAGCAGAACTATTCTCCCCTGCTGTTGCCCCACTGCACTTGGAGGCTTCCCAATGCAGAACCATTCCTGGGTAAATCCACCAACAGGGCCTTAATACCATGCTCAGGCCCTAAAGCCTCCACAGGAGTGAGGATCTGACTGCAGCAAATGGACAGAGATGGAGCCCAAATCCCCATTGGAAAAGCTGCAGCTGACCCCCAACCTCCATCCCTCTCTCTGAAAGTCAAGCTGAAAAGCAACAACTTTCAGGACTATTTTCAGCTGCCTCTCTGGGTCACGCGCTCCGACTGAAGGACTCCGAGGGCCTCCCAAGCCCTCCTTCCTTTCAGATAAGAAGAAGGTGGGTTGCAACCTCCCTCTTGGCCAAGGTCAGGGAGTCCTGCCTCCTCTTCTTCCTCCTTTCCGAGGATATTTTGCAAAGAGTCAGCCCAGCTCCTTGCCTGCCTCAAAAGTAATCTGAGCCTGTGGAAGCGTCCAGCAAATTGTTATTCAGAGGGGAGAGGAGTTATTATTATCTGCTATTAAAATATTTATGTCCAGTCCCATCTCTTCAGAAGTCTGGGCAGCTTACAATCAATTTGGTTTCAACCATTTAAAAGCACAAGCAAAAAGACATTTAAAACGCATGCTAAACAACTCAATTGGAAAACAAGACAGAATTTGGAGAAAGGGGAATTGCAAAGTCAAGCAGAGGTGGTTTTCACTGTTGGGGCTGAGCTTCCATGTCAAGTGGGGGACAATCATAGAATTGTAGAGCTGGAAGAGACCGCCAGGGCCATCCAGTTCAACCCTATTCTGCTATGCAGGAAATCTCCACCAGTCAGTCTGCTCTAGATGTCAACCCCAACCTCAGATACGTTAAGACTAAAAACCAGGCAGTGGAACCTTTGCCCAGATTCACCACATGTCTTCCAGGGTGTTTCCTGCTGCCCCTGCTCAGTGGGGATGGTTTATTTGTTGCAACAAGTTCCAAACCCAGAGGAGCACAAGTGCCTCTCTTTTACCTGACAAAGTACATCAGCCCACTGAGGGTGACTGTCTTGGGTGCAAAGGACCAGGGGGGCAGCTGCCCACAGTTGACAAGCGACCACAAGTCCAGCTCCGGGTCATAGCACTGCATGACCATGGTCTCCTTCCCGGCCAGGGACCCCGTGGCATAGAGCTTCCCCCGGCAGGCGGTGGTGGAGCAGTTGTCCATGGGGTAGGGCATGGGCTGGAGCGACTCCCAGGCGTCCAGCGTGTGGTCGTAGCGCTCTGTGCTGTCTGAGGCCACAACGTAGAGGAGGCCGTCCACCACCGCTGAGCTGTGGTACTCCCGGGCCTTCAGCATGGGCGAGACCTCCGTCCACTCGTTCACGCCCGAGTTGTAGCGCCAGACGCAGTCGTACAGACGGGAGCCATCGGAGCCACCTGCGCGGGGAACAAGGGGGCACCCGGTCAGTCCAGGGCGCATGGGTCTGCGTGCGCGCAAAGATTTAGCCAAACTGCCAAAGTGGATGAGACTTGGGTCCCATCAGAGCTCATTTTGTGTATGCAAATATTCCAAAATAGGAAAGAAAAGAAAAGGCCCAAAGGCCAAATGCTTCTGGTCCCAAGCATTTTAGGGAGGGAGAGAGGGTCAACCTGGGCCTTCATGTTGAATGCAAGAGAGTCCGTTAAAAGGAATAAGCAGTTGACGCTGGTGTTGTTCATCACCCCGATAACCCCCACCCCCCAGAGACACACACTTTTTGGAGAGGCATGAGGCCCCCTTCGCCAGTGAAGCCCCCGCTCCTTCCTTTGGGATATTTTTCATTCCCTCCCCAGCTGTTCTGGCTCCTGGCTGCAAGTCAGGCGGCTTGGCAGGTTCTTTATGGGAGCGGAGGTGCTGGCAGACAGAGGCCTGGCGGGAGAAAGGCCCCGTGGCCCAGGGGGGCGGCAGGGACCCCCTTTGGCCCCTCCCAAGGGCCCTTAGCCTCACAAAAGGCTGGAAGCCCTGGAAGCCCTGCAGCCCAGGGGCGGTGGGACTGCTCTCCCTGGGCTTTCACAGGCTGCCAGTTTCCATTCAGGGGGTTCTAGGGCAGGCTGCCCTGGAGCTTTGGACCCCGGAGGGCTTTAGAAGGACAGTTAGCCAGCAAGCCCTCCCCAAGGTGCCCCTCCCTCCTGAAGCCTCTGGGGCCCAAGGGCCCAGTCCTACTCTCTGGGGGAGCCTCACCGGTCAGGTAGAGGTCGTTGCCTCGGGCGGCGGCGGCGTAGCCCCCCTGCAGGGCCTCGGGCAGCTCGGCCAGGCTCCTCCACTGGCGGCTGCGGGGCAGGAGGCAGTCGAGGGCCAGCAGCTCGTCGCAGTGTCGGTCGCAGCCGCCCAGGCAGAGCAGCACCTCGGCCAGCCCCGTGGAGGGCCGGGGCCGGAGGCGGGGGCAGGGCCCGCGGTCGTGGCGGTCCAGGCGTCCGTCCTGGAAGAGGCGGGCCTCGGCCACCAGGCGCAGGCAGGCCGGCGAGCGGGCCACCAGCGGCTCCCCTTCCACGCGGGCCAGCAGCGCGAAGCGGCGGACGAAGGGCAGCCGGACGTGGGCCAGCAGCTGGGGCAGCAGCGGCGCCCGGGAGGCCGGGTCTGCGCGGAGCCAGCGGAGGGCCAGGCCCAGGGCGGCCTCCTCCTTGGCCACGCGGAGCCCGTCGTCACCCAGGTAGCCGGCCAGACGGGAGAGCGGCAGCGCCAGCAGCGCCCGCCCCAGGCCCCCCTCCTCCTGCCCCGGCTCCAGCTCCTCCTCCTCCCGGGCGGCGTGGCGGAGGACGCAGCGGCGGGCGGCGCGGGCCAGGGCCGGGCAGGCGAAGGCCTCGGCGAAGTCTTGGGCCTCCAGCGCCAGCGAGGGCTCCAGGCGCTCGGCCAGCCAGGCCCCGCACAGCGCCTTCACCGCCGGGAACTGCAGCAGGTCGGCCGCCCGCAGCAGCCGCTCGGCCAGCGGGCCCCGGGCCTCCTGCTCCTCCGCCTCCTGGCCCTCGTCCTGGTCCAGGGCCAGGGCCTCCCTTTGGCCCGAGTAGGCGAAGTCCAGCAGGCGGGCCAGGCACTCGGCCTCCACCCCGTGCAGCCGCACCCGCCGCGCCCGGGACTCCCGCAGGCCCCCCGCGAACATGGCCCGGAAGTAGCCCGAGGCCGCCGCCAGCACCGCCCGGTGCGCCCCGAACTCCCCGCCGCCCTCCGAGACCAGCGTCACGTCCAGCAGGGCCCCCTCCGCCCGCAGCCCCGCCAGGCCCCGCAGCAGACCGCAGGCGTGCCTCGGAGAAGGGCCCCCGACCTCCGAGGAAGAAGAAGCCATGCCGCCCCAGGGAGGCCCCCAGAGCTCCGGCCCAGGAACCCCGCCGCCGCCGCCGCCGCCTCGGCCTCCGGCTGCTCCTGGCCTCCTCCTCCTCCTCCTCCGCCCCAGGAGCCAGGGCCCGCCTCCCTCTCCCTCTGCTGCTCCTCCCGCCAAGAGAAGAAGGGACTTAAGGGGGAAAGGGAGGAGGAGGAGAGGCCCAGCCCCCTTCGGCTGCTGCCCTGCAGGAACTCTCCAGCAAAGCCGGCCCTGGAGCAGCAGCAGCCCCGCCGCCCCGGCCCCGGAGGCCCCGGCTCCCTGCCCTTGGCAGCCCTGGCTCCCTCTCCCTGAAAGACTCCCGGAGAGGAGGAGGAGGAGGAGGCGGGTCAGATACAACAACCCCAACCCGAAGGGTCATTCTCATTCTTCTTTGGAGGGAAAAGATGGGAAGGCGCATGCTGCCAACCTCTTTCTTTCCATGGCCCCAAGGCGGCTGCCAGACCTCCCCAGGGATGGCAGAAGAAAGGTGAAGGTGCTCCCGTCGCCCCGGAGGGAGGCAAGGGCTGGGCAGCGGGGGAAGAAGAGAGGACCAGGCAAAGGCAGCCGTCCCCAGAGCAGACCAAGGCTGCTCCTTCTTTCCCTGGCAGCCAAGATGACCAGGAAAGAGAAGCCAGGGATGCCAGGGAAGGTGAAGGCAGACTAGGAAGAGGAGGCGGCTGGCTTTGCAAGGCCGGCGCGGGGGCTGCGGAGGCTCCCCCTGAGCTGAGCTCAGCGCAAAGGCAGCCCCAACAACCACAACAGCCACAACCCAGGCCCAGCTCCACTCAGCCACAGGATCCCCACCCCCGCAAAACATGACAAGAAGCCAAACCTGAAATCAAAGGAACTCGAAGGGCCCCCGAGGATGGCCCAGGCTCTCGGGGCCCTCCACCGGAGTTGCACCCGGAGCAAGCGGCAGCAACTAGCCCCAGAGCTGCAAATAGCAGCGTCTCCTTGTTGCCGGGAAAAGGCAGAAAGAGCTTGGGTTCTTCCTTGTCCCTCACTTCTGGCAAGTTCCAGCTCCCTTCTTCCTAGGAACCTGGAAGCAGCCAGATGGGGCTGCCTTTAGTCACCAGCCACGGATTACCCAAGCCTGGCAGAGGAGCCGAGGCCGCCGCTCTTCCTTGGCAGGAGCCCAAGGGGCCACAAGAGGACCACTGCCCCCCCCCCGGGCAACACCCTCTTTGGTGGGCTTTGGGGGTTACTGCCCTTTGCTCTATGGCCAACATAGCTACCCCGGAATATCCATTCATAATAACAACGCGGAAGGAAATGAAAGCCAACTAAAAGGGAGCAGCAATAAGGGAAGAGCCCCCTGAATAAGAGCCAAGTGTGGGGCTGGGATTTGGGAAGGTGAGAAGCAGAGGAAAGCCAAGGGAGGGGCGCAGGGCAGAGGCCCCAGGATGGGAAGCCTGTGCCAGGCACAAGGCCAAGGGGCCAAAGGCAGGGAGCAGGAAGGACAGCTGCTTCGGGGGAATATGTTCTTAGGGTCATCCCAGGCTCTGGAGGCCAGGGTTCGAATCCCCGCTTGGCCTCTTCAGCAGAAGGCCATGGCAACCCCCCTCTGAACAAACCTTGCCAAGAAAACCCCAGGACAGGTTTGCCATAAGTCGGAAAGACCTGACATCCACTGAGGGGCCTTGTGCCAGTCACACTCTCTCAGCCCCGGAAAACCCCAGGAGAGATTTGCCTCAGGAGCTCATTCGCTGGAAACAACTTGAAGGCACAACAGCAAGCAGTAAATACTAATAATACTAATACTAAATGAGAGCCAGCATGGTGTAGTGGTTTGAGTGCTGGGCTACAACTCTGGAGGCCGGTGTTCAGGGCGATCTTGGGCAAGTGGCACACTCTCAGCCTCTCCCTCTGAACAAATCTTGCTAGGAAAAACCCAGGGTAGACTCCCCTTAGGATTTCATTAGTCGGAAACGAAAGCACCCAACAACAACCACAAGATGATGATGATGATGATGATGATGATGATGATGATGATGATGAGAGAGCAAAGAGACTCCAAGGCCCGGCACGCCGTGTGGCCGCCGTCTCGGCAGAGGACTACGTTTCCCAGCGCTCCCTGCGCAGAAAGCTTTGGAGGGGGAGGGATGGGCTCCTCTCCCTCTTGGCCGAAGGGGAGGGGCTGGGAGGCTGGGTCTCCCTCCCTCTGTCCCTCCCCCACCCCCACCCCTCTGGGGAGCAGGGAGCCTTCCTCCTCCTCCTCTTCTCCTCCTCCTCCTCTTCCTCCCTTCGCAGCCATGGACTCAGACTTTTGTGCCTCCCCAGGGCCCCCAGAGGTAAGTGGGCTCCCCAGAGGGAGGAGGAGGAGGGACCCCCATTTGCCCCCCTCCCCTTGGGTTTCTGCCTGACTTTTCCTGGGGGGGGCACATGGAGGATATTGAGGGGCTCTCCCTGGGGAGGAGGCGTGTCCACTGCCCCCCAAGTAGGGCTTGAAAAAGAGGGGGAGGGGAGGAACAAGGGGATCCTTTTTTGTCTTTTAACCCCCCCAACTCCAGCCGCTCCTCAGGAAAGGCTTCTTGGTCCTCTGCAAGCAAGGGGTCTTCTCTCCATGGGGGGGATCTTCTCCCTGCCCCACACCCACCTAAAGAGGGGGCTTGGCTTCTCTGTTGTGGCTCTGAGGGCAGGGAAGGGGATGGAATCCACCAAGCCCCCCCCCCCGAAAGAGCCTCCCCTGCTTTTCCTGGACCCAGAGGGAACCCCGGAGAGCCCCACCCAGCCCCCCTTCTGGAGCTCCAAGAGCCTTGTCCTCCTCGCCCACTTTGGGGTCACTGGGGGGAAACCGCTTGGGGAGCCCTTCCTCCCCAGGCAGAGCCTCTCCAGGAAGGACGGGGGGGGTCCTTGCAGGGGTCTCTCTGCCCCCCATGGAAACTTGCCCGCTCCTCTTCTGCCCCCTCCCTCCCCTCCCTGGCACCCGGTGCCCCTCTTGGGCATCTCTTATCTCTCTTGTGCAGGATTTCCCTCCAGGCTCCAAGCGACGCCGGACGGTGGAGGACTTCAACAAGTTCTGCACCTTCGTCTTGGCCTACGCCGGATACATCCCTTCCCCACAAGAGGTACCGGGGGGGGGGGGCCTTGCGGGAAGCCTCTGGGAACCATAGGCAGCAAGGGGTTGGGAGACAAAGACCCCAGAGGATGGGGTTGGGGGGATGATGCCCAGTGCAGCAGAGGGTCAAAAGGCCCATCGGTGCCCTTTCCGGTCCCCATTGTGAAGGAAACAAAGGAACGCCTACAGCCATCCTTTAAAATGTTCTCTTTCCAAACCATTGCCCCGGGTGAAATACAGCCCTGTCGAAACACCATTGGACTGCTGATCCCAGAATTCCTCAGCCTTGACCACAGGACCACTGGGAACTGCACTCCAAGCCCAACTCGCCAGACCCAGTTTGTGCGGCTTCCATTTGGTTCTGGACAGACAGAATTCCCCCAATGACTAACAACAAAGAACAGCAGTGACTGTGGGTGGATGCGGATTGTTGGTCCTAACGACAGGAGACCCACTGAATCAGTGGGGCTTACCTGGGTGTCGACGTCCCCCTCAGTAGGTGCTTCAGTGGGGATTTGGGCTCCGTATGAGGAGTTGTAGCCCCGTTGCTACAAAATAATGATAAAAATAGTGTGTCACCGTTATCCCCATTTCTCCCCTGCCTTCTTCCCTCCCCTGAGCGCCAGGTGCTTCTCTCTCCCTCCTCTGCTTTGCAGCAACCCTGCAAGGTAGAGCAGCCCAGGACAGGCAGAGTCTTCCAGACTCAAACCTTACGCTTTAGAATCATAGAGTTGGAAGAGACCCCCAAAAGGGCCTTGATCCAGTCCAACCCCCTTCTTCTGCCATGCAGGAAATCCAAATCAAAGCATCCTCATTGACAGATGGCCATCCAGCCTCTGTTTAAAGACCTCCAAGGAGGGGGGCTCCACTACGCTTCAAGGAAGGAGTCTGTTCCTCTGTCAAACAGCCCTTACTCTCAGGAAGTTCCTCCTAATGTTGAGCTGGAATCTCTTTTCCTGGAGCTTGCATCCATTGCTCCATTGTGTCCTATTCTCTGGAGCAGCAAACAAGTTTGCTCCCTCCTCAATATGACACCCTTCAAATACTTAAACAGGGCTATCATATCACCTCTTAACCTTCTCTTCTCCAAGCTAAACAGGCCCAGCTCCCTAAGTCTTTCCTCATAGGGCTTCATGGTTTCCAGACCCTTCACCATTTTATTTGTCCTCCTTTGGACCCATGGCTCTAGTTTCTCAATGTCCTTTTTTAATTGTTTTGCCTAGACCTGGACACAATATTATTCCAGGTGGGGCCTGACCAAAGCAGAATACAGTGGCACTGTTACTTCCCTTGATCTAGACACTATACTTCTATTGATGCAGCCTAAAATCACATTGGCCTTGTTAGCTGCTGCATTGCACTGTTGACTCATGTTCAACTTATGGTCTACTTTGACTCCTAGGTCTCTTTCACATGTAGTTTCATTCAGCCAGGTATCTCCCATAATCCTATATCTGTGCATTTCATTTTTCCGCACTTAATGCAGTACCTTACATTTCTCAGTGTTGAATTTCATTTTGTTAGCTTTGGCCCAGCTTTCAAGTCTATTCAGATCATTTTGAATCTTGATCCTGTCCTCTGGAATATTAGCTATTCCTCCTAATTTGGTCTCATCTGCAAATTTGATAAGTATGCTCCCAATTCTGTCAACCAAGTCATTGATGAAGATGTTGAATAGCCCTGGGCCCAGGACAGAGCCCCACTGGACACCCCACTGGTCACTTCTCTCCAGGATGAAAAGGAGCCATTGTTGAGCACCCTTTGGGTTCGGCCGGTCAACCAATTACAGATCCATGTAACAGTTGCCTTGTCTATCCCACATTTTACAAGCTTGTTTGCAAGTATGTCATGGGAAACCTTGTCAAAGGCCTTACTGAAATCAAGATCTACTACATCCACAGCATTCCCTTCATCTACCAAGATGGTAATTCTATCAAAGAAAGAGATTAATTTGTCTGGCATGACTTCTTTCTCTGAAACCCATGTTGACTTTTTGTGATTGTGGCATTGCTTTCTAGATGTTCACAGACTCTCTGTTTAATGATCTGCTCCAGAATCTTTCCTGGGATTGATCTCAGACTAACTGGAGGATCATTGTTGGGATCTTCTTTTTCCCCTTTTTTGAAGATGGGGACAACGTTTGCCCTCCTCCAGTCTGCTGGGATTTCTCCTGTTCTCCAGGAGTCCTCAAAGAGTATTATTGCCAATGGCTCCGATATTACATTTGCCAGTTCTTTTAGTACCCTTAGACATAGTTCATTTGGTCCTGGGGACTTAAATTCATTGAGATTAACAAGGTATTCCTCTACTATCTCTTTACTTATTCTGTGCTGAAATTCCTCTTTTCTGTCCTCTGCTCCATTATCCTCAGGTTGAGCATCCTTTGCCTTTTCTGAGAAGACTGAGGCAAAGAAGGTCTTGAGTAACTCAGCCTTTTCTCTGTCTCCTGTTAGCATTTTGCCATCTTCTCCATTCAGTGAACCTACCATTTCCTTCTTCTTCCATTTGCTGCGGACATATCCAAAAAAGCCCTTTTTATTGTTCTTAACCTCTTTAGCAAGCCTGAGTTCATTCTGCGCTTTAGCTTTTCTGACTTTACCCATACATGTGCTTGCTATTTCTTTGAATTCCTCTTTGGTGATTTCCCCCTTTTCCCATTTCTTCCATTTCTTATACATGTTTGTGGCCCAGGATTCCCGTTTCCCAGTCCGAGTCTCTGGCCACGGATGGAGGTTGTCCCTGAAAAATTGTCCTTTTCCAATTTCGATAGGCTGGGTTTCTCTTATGCCTCCCTTGCCCTCCGTACTCTGCATTTGGGGCTTACTATTTTAGCACTAGGGGTTACTTGGCTGGTATCTCATGAGTGAATGCCTGTCTCCCCACTTGTGTGACTTGGCAGGACCCCTCCTCCTGGAGCACCCCCAGCCCCCCAAACAGCACAGGGGGCACCGTCGACAGCGACAGCGGGGAATCCCGCTACGGCCACTTCCTCTCGGCCACCTCCCGGCCAGGGATGCCCCGGAAGAGCTTCAGCCAGCTCAAGCACGGCAGGTCCTTCTCCTCCTCCTCCTCCTCTTCCTCCTTCTACCCATGGACCAAGAAGCCCAGCAGGTTCCTGGCAGAAAGGAAGAAAACCGAGATAGTCCGGAAGAAGAGGAGGGTGATGCGGAGGGAAACAGCTGCCCCTCTGCCAGGGGTGGCATACCGAGAGGAGGAGGACAAAGAAGAGGATGAGCTGCTACTGGAAGGATCGAGGCCCTACGGGGAGCAGCCGACCAGCCCCTCTTCGGAAGGGGATACCCAGTCCTCCTCGGGGCACTACTCCGCCTGGGATTCGGACACCCCCTCCAATGCCTCTTACCCACAGATGGCACCGGCTGAGCAGAGCCTAGTCCAGAGGGTGGGGAAGCGCACGATCATTCGGCAGGGCAAGCAGGTGGTCTTCCGTGATGAGGATGGCAGCAGTGATGACGAAGACATCATGGTGGACTCTGGTAGGTCATTCCTGTAGACTAACAAAAATTACTGTAGAAAGTTTTGTTGCAAAACATCCAGAGTATATGTTGCTTGGGGGGAACGCCGCATATTTAATTTCCATAGAAATAAGTAAACACATGTCTCACTCACCATGTATAGGGGGAGAAGGCAACCCACCATTATGGTGCTGCTGAAAGGAGGAGGTTTCCTTTGCCACCTCAGAAGGCAGAACAGGAGGGGGAGGAGGAAGAAACTGGAATCTTGCTGCTGTTTGGAGGAAAATGCTTCCTTTGCTTGCTTAGAAGGAGGTGTGCAATGAAGAAATTGGAATATTAGAGCTGGCAGAAGGAGATTCCTCTGCTTGACTAGCTGCAGGGGATAATATTGGATGCAGGGCAGGGTATAACTATTTTCATACATAGTTGAACAAGTAGGTGAATCAAGCAGGCAGATGGTTTCTGTCGCACTCTCACCTAATGCATCTCTCTTCGCTGGCCCTTCCTCCTTCATCTGTAGATGATGACTCCTGGGATCTGGTGACCTGCTTCTGCCTGAAGCCCTTTGCCGGGCGGCCCATGATTGAGTGCCGGGAGTGCCACACCTGGATCCACCTCTCCTGCGCCAAGATCCGCAAATCCAACGTCCCTGAAGTCTACATCTGCCAGAAATGCCGTGACTCTAAGTTCGACATCCGGCGCTCCAATCGCTCCCGGATGGGCTCCCGACGCCGCTTCCTGGACTAGCCAGACCTTCCCCAAGTGTGTGAGACACACACGTAAACATACATATAAGCCAAACCCCAGACTGGACTTGCAAAACGAGAGGCTCACAGATGGTGTTGGTGGTGGAGAAGCAGAACTGGACGCTGAGGGCCCAGACAGCCTCTGGAAGAGAGCCAGCCCTGTGCCCCACTACCCAAGTGAGGGAGCCGGGGAAGGCAGAGAGGGGCCTGAAGTTCTGCCCGTCTCCTTCAAAATCTTCTTTTCTCCCAGTAGAAAAGCAGGGAGGGATCAGCAGGCTTCCCTACTAAGGGAAGGGAGTTCAGAGATGGGAACAGCCTGAGGTGTGTTTGCACTCTTGTACCATGGAAGCCCTGGGCTATCCTGGAATCATATGATGGAGGAAGGAGACCGGCCCTATTAGATGGTTTAGGGGCAGAAGATCAGGATCGTGCTCCATTTGGACTTGAGTTCCCATCCTGGCGAGCTGTGTTTGGAGGGCAGGGAAGAGGCAGAGGGGTCTTTCAAAACAGAGGGATGGCAGCCGAGTGCAGGAAGAAAGGAGGGCTCAGACTCAGGGGAAGGAAAATGGGGGACGTATTCAACGCAAACAGATTCCATCCCAGAAAGTGTCTGTGCACACAAGCGTGCAACACTGCCCTTGCAAGGATCCAACAGTGGTGTTTTGCACTTTCTTTTCTGTGAGAGAGATAGGGAAAAACCTCTGGTTGTCCCAGGAACATGCAAATGCCCAGTTGTTGGATCAGTAAGGAGAGGGAAAACACAAAAGGAGAGGTTGAAGTACTCCATGCTGGAATCTGGGCAAGGAGAGACCTTTGGACACTTCATATGAGATGGCAGAGAATGTCCCAAAATGGAGGGGCACTCAAGAGGAAGGAGGTATGGAACCTCCCCATTTTAACTGCTTACCCCTAAGCAATGGGGCAGATGTTATCTTTCATTGTCTCCTTCTCTTGTTGTGCTCATAACACCTCCATCCATTTTACAGAAAGGGTGTACTTTTGACATGATTTCTGAGGTGGTTCTGACTGGGGGATCTGGTTCCTCTTGGGCTCACCCCTTTGTCAAAGATGGAGACACAGCACCCCCAGGAGGCTGTGGGGTCCCGAGTCTTCAGGGTTTAAATGTTTGCAAAGCAGTCCAACCACTGAGGGACTGTGAAGTCCCAGAGCAAAAGGCGTATGCTATATTCAGAGATTCAGGTCTTCATTTGGCTGGTTCTTATTCCATCTTCTGAGCTGCCACAGCAGGTGGCAAGTCTGATAAGCCAAACTGAATGGCATCTTCACCAGGAGGATAAACACTGGGCTGTCTGGAAAGTTCACCCATGTACAATCTTCGTTGGAAAACTTTAATTTTTTTAAAAAAACATTAAAATCACTTGTTTCATGAGAGGAGGCAACTTGTCTGCTTTCCAATCTACAGGTTTATTTTTTTTTTTTAACAAAATCTGGGCCACGGGTGGGCAACTTGTAATGTGGACACGTGGCATCCAAAAGAGAGGGGCAAAGGGACAAGACTGGGAAGCTCACCCAAATGCCTTGCACCTCTATGTTGGGCAGAAGTTCTGGTGCAGAAAAAGACAGGGAGAGGAACCCTTCATTTCCCTTTTTGAGTCCAGAGAAGCAGTTCTGGCTTTATGTCAATGTGATATGTTGAGATGTACACACATACACATCTAGAAACAGAGTTGTGTGCCTTCAAAGTTGTTTCTGACTTCTGCCAAGCCTATCATGGAGTCCTCCTGGCAATTTTTTTTCAGAGACGAGTTGCCTTTCTTTTCCTTTCAGGGTGAGAGAGTGTGATTTACCCACGGTCACCCAGTGGGTTTCCATGGCCAAATGGGGATTCAGAACCTGGTCTACAGAGTCACAGTCCAGTGCTCACACCACTATGCCACATGTGCTCTCTTTTGAAAAGATAAGACCAAGAGGCAGTATGATACAGCCATCTTGAAATATCTGAAAGAATGTCCTGTAGAAGAGGAAGGGAGCATGTTTTCTGCAGCTTCATGAACTACAACATAAACCAATGGATTCAAATTACAAGAAAAGAGATTCCACTAAAAAGTTATGAAGAACCCTTTGGCACTACTAAACCTGTTTGACAATTGGATAGGTTTGATGTTGAGGGAAGCAGACTCTCCATCTTTGGAGATCTATATATACAGATTGGATGAGAGGCTAAGGCCACAGCATCCATTTGGGGAGGACAAGGCATTTTGCTTTGTGATGCTGAATATGTGCTTTGTGATGCAGAGCACATCTGCAGCAAAATCTGGGGTAAACAACTTTTCGTGATCCCATTATAGTTGAAGCTGATGGGAGCTGGAGTTCAGCAAGTCCTGAAGGCCAAGGGCTGAATAGGTCTCTCTGGCAATAAGGGCAAAGGAGTCTCACCAACCCAAGAATCATCTAGAGAGCTCTGGCTGGTCAGAGCATAAAAGGATATGGAGGGATACCTCATGAAGCCGCTGGCTTCTCTTGGATACCTGCAAGAGCAGTTGCCCATTGAAAGTGGAAGAACAGTCCCAGTCCTAGCTAGATCTGGTCACCCATTTGCCCTGGCATCTGCTTTGAAGAGTCATCACAGCCTCTAGAGCAATACCAGTGGCCTGAGCATGTGCAAAGTCCTGCCCTGTTACTTCCTTTTCACCAATATTTTCTGTACAGTTTCATTGCATTTCTTGCACGTATGTAGGCAGAAAGAGGGACAGAAGGGGGTGACCTGTGTCCAGCCAATTAAAGCAACTGGCAGCTTGCATTTCTGCAAACAACCTCCCCTCATGTGGGAGGGATCACTTCCAGGTCAAAAGGCATCCTTTCCCGTCACCCTAGCAGCCATCTTTTTTGAGGGCAGTGCTCAAATTAAACCAGAGGTTGGCTTTAGCAACTGGCAACTTGGGAAGAAATGCCCAGGCGTCACAAGGAAGGACAACCCCCACCTACCCAGCGCCAGTTTTTCTAGGAAACATCTGCCCGGTAGATGGCACTGTTCACACGGAAGCCGGAAGAAGTGCCAACGTAACCATCTCTGCCCCCTTACCTCTATGCTCATTCATGCACTTCCCCATAGACAAGCAGGGAACTCACTTCTGGGTTACTGCTGGCTGCATGTGAAGAGCAAAAGGAACAAATCGATGTGAAAAACACCAAGACAGATGGGTCTCAAAAAGCAAAAGCAGCCATGCTGGTCTACACATGGTTGGGCAATATGTTTATCAGTATCGTATTAACATTATTGCCCAACCATAGTTTTTGAAGACAATGAAATACTTTAGACATGGCACAGTGCTGGATTTCTGGGCATGAAACTCCTCATTGTCTCTAAAAGACTAATAAGCAGAGAAGAATTTTTGCAGCATCCACACCCAAAGGGTCTAAATACCCTCAAGGCACCAGTTTCCCTCTCATATTGGAAGCTAAGCAGGTCAGCCCTGATCATCATCAAGGAGGGCCTGAGAACTTTGGTTCTCCTTCTTGTTGGACTCCAGTAATCATTGACCAGCACAGCCAAGGATCAGGAATGCTGGGCACTGCAGTCCCACATCAGGATGTGTGCAGGAATCCCACTCCAGAGCTAGTCCATGAAACCTCTTACAAAAACAGTGTTGGAGGGGGAAAAGACACCCAGGCAAGTCCACAGAAATCACATCCTTCAGTCTTCACAAGGGATTAGAGACAAACTAAAGGTAAGACCCTTCAGCCCCTGTCCAAAAGACTCCAAATCCCGCAGCAGAGATCCGCTCCATCCCTCACGCCCAATCAAACAACCACCAGCTCTTCTTCCAAATGGGTCACTTTATTGTCCTTATTTGTTATGGGAGACAACGGAGACCCCAGCACCCTCATCAGTGGCTCCCGCGCATAACAAGGACCCTAGCCAGATGGGGCAGGCGACTGGAGTGGGGAAGAGCACCACTGCCGGCTCAAAAGCTGCAGGATCAAGTGGGGTTGGGTTTTGCCCTGAAACAACACTCCGAACAAAGCAGCCTCTCTCAATTTTGCTCCTGATACTATTGTGGGTATCAAACCAGAATGCAGAGTTTTTCCAAGAGGGATTAGGATGAGTATTACCATTATTATAACCATACAGAGTTATTTTTATTTCATCAGCATTAAAGGAAGCTTGGGACAGTACCCACCTGGAACAGTAACGGGGTGTGTCCAGGCAAACTGACATGAATGAAAACCTTTACTATTTGGCTAATGAAAGAAATGGACATGTTCGGCACACAGTTTGGGTCAAGGCAAGAAGAAATGATTAATTCAGCCAAAGAATGGAGGTGAGAGGGAGACACGGCACCTCATTTTAAGGAGAAAGGAGAGGTGCAACTGGCAATGCCTGGGCACCTTGGCACCCCTGATCATTTTGCACAGGGAGATGACTAATGGACTGCCAGTTTGAGAACAGGCTGAGGATCATAATCTGGATCCAAAAAATAAAAGTAAAAATAAAAAATTAAGAAGATAGCAGTTAATACAAAAAGAAGATGGGGTGGGCTGTGAATGTGCTGTGTGTGTGTTTTGAGAATTCTCAGTTGCTACAGCACCTGCCTTGCTGTGTGCACCCCTCCTCCCCGTGTGCCAGGAGACCTTGCATAAAGTTAAGGAAGGCACTCTGAAGACTGACCAAGAGCAAACCCAGAGCTTCCTGCTCTTCCTCTTCCACAGCCACTTGAATGCTGCTGCCGCCAAGGACAGAAGCGAATGAGAGGCGCGCCTGCAGGCCTCCACCGCTGCTGCTTCCCAAGGACCAGCAGCACCCATAGGTGCTGTCAGAACAGAATGTTAATACTGACACAGAGCAACTCTTACCTGAACCTTTCTGATTTGGGTGCTCTTGTGTTGTTTCCATTTGCCCTCTCTACTCACATCCTTTCCACTTTTTTGGGTCAAATAACCTGGGTGGTTAATTTTAGCTCGCTTCCAAGCAAGATTCCTGTCCTGCTCGGAAAAGGGACAATGCGACAGAGAGACCACTTTTGGTTAACACATCACACGTACATCACACACACACACTCCCAATCTCCCTTCAGCAGTAACAGGTGCTGGAGACACCATGGTTGGAAGGGGCTGAGAGATTCAAAGACAGGCTGGCAGCCAACCTCTGAAGTCCATTTTTGATTTGGAACGCCTGCAAATGCCACACTCTCTGCATGGCCAGCTGGCAACAGGGCATGCCCAGAGGAGATGGCAAAGGTGGGTGCCTGATTCAACTTCTCCCCATCTGACATTTTTTCCAGCCAAAGCAGCCCAAACCCTACAAGAATAGGAACAGCCATTCCATTACATTCGCTTCCCCTTCTGGCCTCCCCTGTCGTCCCCTCATGGGCTCATGGCTGGATGGGCCTGGCCCCCTTCCCGGGTGCTGCCTGCGTTGTCCTTGGGTCACCATCTTGTCAAAACCACTTCCTCTCCTTTTTGTCCCACAACATAATCGGTGTAAAACCACCTTCTCTGCAGTTCATAAAGTGTCTCGGTCGATCCAAAGACGCAATTCGATCCAGGGAGGAAAGATGGGTGCTGTTTCTATCGGTTCATCACCCCCTGGTACACAACCCCAAAACTTGCTGCACCTCTCCCTCAGGATTAGCTGTCTGCGTCAATTCGATGAGCTGTTGGGGCAGAAAAGGGGGAAGAGGGATGGTAGGAAGAGATAAAGAAAGGAGACCATGTTTTATAGAAGCAGATATTGGGAAGACAAGGTCCACTGAAATAAAATATTATTCGGAGGTGTTAGAGATTGGCTGCCAATCCAAGGCCTTTGTGGTAGATGAACTATGGACATAAGGCCTGCTTCAATGGAAGACCGGTTTTGTGCATCTGTAACAGAACTAGACACACACAGAGAACCAGACTGATAGAGTGACCCCAGGAGGGGCTTCAATTCCTCCCGCTCTCACAACACCACCTCACTCAGGAGTGGCCAACAGCAGGTGGTCCAGGGGCCAATTTCCTATCCTAGGACACAATGGTGGGGGAAGGTACAAGGATATGAGAAGGAAAATCTGGCCAGGAAGGGGAACAGCCCCTACCCACCCTCTTTTTCTTGCTACTCACATTGCTTTGGTATCCGAAGGGCCTCGTTGTCAGATGACATCACTTGATGTAGGACTCCACGAAACTGGTAGAGCACCTTCAGGCTCTTCTCCTCCCCGATGCAAGGGTCATAGAACCCTGGCAGGCCAGCCTGAGCAAGGGAAAGGAGGGCAGTGTGAGCCAAAGGCAAAGGCAGGAGAAAAACATGCACCCACATGAGCCATGGGACAGGTACCACACCAAGGTGGAAATAATGCTTGCCAGGGCAGTTGCAACACACCCTCACAGAAGACCACGCAAGGCTGGCACGTTTCAGCTCCCACTTGCAAATCTCTGTTTAAGAGATGTGTGTTGGCCAAGTCTGAAGTCTGATGCAAAGGCCCAAAAAGCCAATGCAATCCTGGGCTGTGACAACAGGAGTATAGCATTCAGAATGAGAGCTGTAGTACTGTCATTCTATTCTACCTTGCTCAGAAAAGGCCAACCAAAATGCCAAAAGCAGCCCCAAGTCTGTTACACCTAAGAGAGGTGAGCTGCTGGGGTAAATCTCCCCACCCACCCCTCAAAACCACTGGGATCCTTACTTTAGATGCTTCCGTGAGAATCAGTTTGGAGTCCTTCACCAGGCACTGGAGGGGCACTGTCACGTCTATGACCTTTACTTTCTCGTTCCTCTTACTCTGGTCGTTGACAAACTTCCCATACCAGGCGTTCACCACAATCAGGCCTGTCATGAACCACAAACATTAAAATCAACAAACAATTTAAGCAAGATAGAAACATATTAAACTGCTCAGACAAATTAAAGACAGCTTGAAAAGGCTAAAGGAGTTTTAAAACCATGCTTAAAAGTAAACGAGGCTCCAATAGAAAGCCATGTTTTGACCAGGCACCAAAAAGGTGATGTCAGGAGCATTAGAGAACTGAAGGCGGCCTCTGCAGCCACCTGGATCCCCCAGAAAAGCAAGAAAAGGAAAACCAACCGCTCTTACCCATCCTGGCTTCTTCGGCCTCAATTATCCTCCGGACAGACTCCTGCATCAACCGCACCTACAAGAGGGGACAGAAGAGAATGCGACACCTGAGGCAGATGCTCTGGAGCAGCAGAGACTGCAGAGAGGAGGGCCTACCAGGAGAGAGCCAATCTGTATCTCAAAAGCTCCATGACAGGAGGTCCTGCACTCTGAGTCCGATTGGACATCCTTCCCAGGAAAATGGGGCCAAAATTAATGGGTCATGCACAAGAGTATGGTGCTGGGGAAAATTTGGTCTGGTTCTGATTGTCTGTCCTAAGCAGAATAAAAATCATTGAATCAAAAGGTTTTGTGAGTGGGATTTGCCTTTACAACTGAAGCTGACAGAATTCAGGCCCTTATGTGGCAACACCAATGGAGAAGCATCAGGAACCTTGCAAATAAAGGGGCTGAATCCTGCCCTGCAGAGAGCTCAAGCACCTTCTTTCTCTGAGCATCAGGAGAGGCATTCCCATGCAATTAGGCTTGAATTAAGAAGTGCATGATCTGTTTGCAATGCACTGCAGATGCTCATGTTCAACTACTGTGGTACTTCTGCTCTTGAACTCAGCTCTGTGCCATGATGCATGTTACCAAGAAATGTGTAAGTAACATGGATTGTGTTTGTATTTTACACTTATTAAATATCTAGTGAGAACCATGGTGGCTTGAATGCTGGACTAGAACCCTTGGAGACCAGGCAAGTCACACACTCTCTGCCTAAAGAGGAAGGCAACAGCAGCAAGCTTGCTCTGAATAATCAATTTTGCCAAGAAAACCATGGACTGGGTCACTGTGACTGGAGAAAGAGCTGGTGTGGTGCAGTGGTTTGAGTGTTGAGGTTTCTTGGCCAGATTTTTGCAGAAGAGGTTTTGCGGTTTCGTCTATGCAAACTGTTCAAGAAAGGAGAGGAGGAAAGAGTGGGAAAGGGGAAGGAGAAGTGACTTACAGCAGCTTCTGCTTCCTGCTTTTTCTGCAAGATGTCACTAGCACTGCTCTCTCGCTGTTTCTCCAACTCTCTAATGGAAGGGAAGGAACACACAGAGGCAATGAGGTCTGGTCCCCTGCCCACCCCATAGCTGAACATCACAAACAGGACCCCCATCCTCTGGAGCAATGGCGCAGGCAGGAGACTGGGGGGCTCTCCCGGGAACTTAATCTGGGGATTAGCAGATGTCAGGCAGAGAAACCCTGTGCTCCTGTTACCCATGCTGGTTGATATAAATTTTGGAATCAATGATAACCCTTGAATGACCCCTGGCCAGACTCCTAGCTTGCCCGCCATTACTGGCAAGGCGACAAGACATGTACACATTAACAGCCACATTAACATCTCAGAAGGTCTGGGAAGTCGCATGAAGGGATTATCTTCAGCCAGAAAGAGAAAATGTTTGCCTTTCCTGGAGCTATCACCCCCTCACATGGTCTGTTGTCCGAGCAGCTTAAGACCACTAAGACAATCAGACAGGGACATCCAGGTGAAAAGCAAGTAATTAAACACCTTTGTTCTCACCATCTAGCACCTTTGCCAGAGGCAAGATTTTGCCTATAAATATCATCAGATTTGCCTGTTCACTGGGCCAGTCTGGATTTCAGGGGGGAAGCTCTGTCCCCTTGAACCCTGACCTGGCTCCTGGCTCCTGGCTCCTGGCCAGCCATTCCATGGCTAAGCCCCATGCCATCCTCATCATATTCCATTTGGATTCCTGGAGGGAGTCCACATTCTGGTAAGTATCACCCCAGTGATGCCTAAAATCCTATTCCATGCTAACCTATGCTTTTCCTGAGCCTTGTATGTGTGTGTGTGTATGCTAGTGAATCGTATGTGTTTTTCCCCTTATAAATAAATTGGTTATTAATTCTAGAAATCCGTCTCAGCTTTATTTATTGGGATCCCCTGGTCTACTCCGTATACAAATCGGGAGACGATCTCGGAGGGCTCTTGTAGCCAGCCCCCTCTTGCAATATTTGAGCTAATAACAACATAATAAAATTCCCCTACGGACCCTTGGCTACACTCCAGACCTGTGACCCACTGTGGCCAGCAGCGCATGAATCCAAAGGCCTTGCCTGGCTGCTATTCATAGAGACTTCATCTCTAGCCCTGGAGGGTTTGCACAGCTATTGCAAAGACCCCTTTCCATGAAGGCTTTTTATGGTCTGTTCCTGGGAGATTAGGATTTAAGATGCTGGGGGCACTCACTTCTCCTTTTGTGCCCTCAGATAGGGCCGGATGATGAGCCGGTGCATGGCAAAATAGATGACTAGGGGCCCTGCCGTGGCATAGAAGACAGCACTGGGTAGGAGCTGGTCCGTCAAGTGGATGGGGAAGAAGTAGGTCTGGCTAGCCCTATTCAGCCTGGGATATGAAGAGAGAAAGACAAAGAGAGGAGCAATCAGATTAGTTTTATGGGTTGTTACCTGGGAAGGAAACCTGCATGTACAGATCCTCCCACCCTGCTAAAAGCTCTGGGGTGAGGAATACAAACAGCCTAGGTAGAGTCCCCAGATTTCAGGGCCAAAGCCCTCTCCTCTTCTAGGCATAGGGGAGGAATCTCATGGCAAGAGCACTGCCTTGGAAAAGTGTCTGCATAAAGACGTAAAGGAATCCAGTAGCACCTTTGAGACTAAGTGGTTTTGCCAAATTCTTCTTCTGAAATACAGCCTACAGTACCTAGGTTTCATTAGCTGTCTCCCATCCAAGCCCTAATCTTGATAATAACTATTAGCAGTAGTATGGGGAGAGATTGCTTCCTCTTCCTCCTCTTTTAGATTCATTTAGAGGCAGCCAGTGTTGTGTGCTGCCCTCTGCTGGCAAAACCTAGGCAGGCACCATAGATTAACAAACTGTAAAGGTTGCCTCCTCTGAACACAGCCAGAGTTCATACATTTCTCGTTGGAAGAGCTCAAAGTAGTACTTTTCAGGGACTGCCATCACCACAATCCCCCAGCCAGCATGGACAAAGTAACATTGCTGTTAAGAGGAAACATTCAGCTTCCGTTCTGAGTGATATGCCAAGTAGAGAGCATGTTGCAGGGCTGATAAGGATGCCCAGGACTGAGCCAGACTCCAAGGCTACCCAAGGCCACAAGGCACAAGCCCAAATGCAGGGTCAAAGTTTGTGAGAGAGCTGTGTGCCAGAGGCTCTTGTCCACATCTTCCTTCCTCCCGCTCCCATTGCCAGTCTACTTGCCTTCTTCCTCCGGTCCTAATCCCCAGAGCTTTGTCTCCTCAGGAAAGAGCAACATGGCTGGGAAACCAAAGGGGGTGGGAGTGGGCCAGGGCAGGTGCCCAGCAAGGCCAGTCCCTCAAATGGGGGCTGCTTGGCCCTCATGAACATCCTAGCCTCCTGGCCTTCTTTTGTTTCATCATGGAGCTCCCCAGGTGCAGGCACAAGCAAGCCAAAGCATGGGGAAAAGTCAACTCACTTGATCTTCAGAGAGACTCCCTGGGGAACCCCAACGCTGACCGTGGCCCCAAGGATGCTATGCCGAGAGATCTTCCGCTCTGCCCCGTATTCCACAATAGTCCCAAAAAAACCAGCCCTGGAACAGAAGAATTTGGGCCCACTTAACTGAGGGAAGGCCTCTCAGATCGCTGTCGATTCTGACCAGCACCTGTGTGTATTCTATGCTTGTTCCCAGATCATTCTCCTAGATCTCTGATAGCCAGAAGACAGAGATACTCTAACATGGCACCTGGCACACCAGTTGTGTCCAGGTTCTCAGGTGGGAACCTGGACACAATGCTGGTTGAAGAGAGCATCACCCTATCCACATGCTTCTCAAGTGCACACACTTGTAGGTGTTGTGTTGGCTAGCACTTAAATCCTATTAAGATTACCTTGCACTCCACACCCCAACTAGGTTTCCCCTCCACTGTGTATTTGAGGGTAGAATGCCGACCCAGGACTCACTTGAGGGACCCTTTCACTCGCGTCTGATCCTCATCCTGAAACTTGTGCTGGTAACTGACCATCATGAAGGAGTGGGGAATGCCCAGCTGTGAGTAAGCACAGAAATAAAAAGCCAGCCATTTACAATGATTTCTCTGCCACCCCACTCATCCCAACAAACACAATACAATCCCTGTTCCCTGCAGTGTCTTAATACATAATTTGACCTGCAGTAAGTTCAAGATGGATTTTCTTTCAACCAACACAAAATGAAGTGCTGGAATTCAGTTTCACAAGATGAAGCCACTGCTTTAGAGGGCCTTAAAAAGGGACTGGGTAAATTCACCAAAGGTGAGAGGTCTGTAATAATTATGACAGCTGATCCAGAAACAATAAAGGCATAAAAGCCAATGGCCAGCATCATTCAGAGTCCTTGGAGTTGGTAAGACCAATGTTTAATGGCTTTGTAAGTTCAAACTACTTTAATTTGAGTATGTACGGAGTATGAGACTAACTGAAATAAAGAAGTTGGCAGCATGAGCTTTCACAGACTTCAGTCTACTTCCTCAGATGCATAGGAAGTAGACTGAAGTCTATGAAAGCTCATGCTGCCAACTTCTTTATTTCAGTTAGTCTTCCTTCCTCCCCCAGAACAGCTCTGCAGATTCCTGGCACAAGCCCTTCACCAAGTGTATACAGCAGATATGTCCATCCCATCTCACCCTTGCCACTGCAGGAAGTTTTTGAGGATAAACGGGAGGAGGACCCCACCTGGAAGGCCATGGTGAAGTGGCTGGTTTTGGTATCCCGGACAATGCTCGTATTCATGGCAGACTGGATGCCCCAGCGCCACTGCAAGTAGCCCATGGTGTTCTTGTCCAGATTCCGTGCCAGGACTGTTGTCAGGCCTGGCCGGATCCCACGGGAGGAGAACTGCAGGGCACAGTTGGTTGTGATGAAGCTGCAAGGGAGGAAGAGGAGAGAGCTGACCAGGGAGGGTGAAGGAGAAAACACTCTGTTTCTGAAAGATCCTAGCAAAGGCAACACATAGCTGCCATCCTCTGGTCACAGAAAAACAGGACATCTAGAGAGTGCAGGTGTCTCTCCTTTTACAGGAGAATTGCCACTATGTCTGTCTCATAGTTTCAGGTGATTGCCTGGTGACAGCTGCAAATTGGTTCTGTACCGGCAGTGGTATTTCATGTGTCAATTCAAGAGGTCTGGAGGAAGAGGTTCAACAATCTTAACACAACTCCCCCCTCACAAAAAAGCGGGGCCTACTTCACAGACTACAAAGGCTACGTCAAGCCCGTTCTTTCCTGGAAGGCACAGCGTCACTTTATAAAGCCTCACCATCTTTGTGTGAGATTCCGGAACACTTTCAGACCCAGCAAAGGCCCCTGGAGGTCACCGGCTCCAAACTCTAGCTGCACAAGGAGAAGAAAGAGATACCGTCAGGATACAACAGGCACAGCTTCATTCAACAGGACTCCACCAGTGTGCGTGTGGCTTTGAAATCTGAGAGATGAACCTGCCTTTGCTATTGCCATTCTGCTTCTACCACAAGAAAGTTGTGGACCAGCAAGAGGAACTCCCAAGTCCTGAGTGTTTGGGGGGTCATATCCCCAAAAGCGATGCTACATGGAGTCCTTGGTTCAGTATCTAATGCCACTTGCTTTAACAAGTGAGCCTTATGGGTCTTGAAAGCGTGTAACTGGAATTCCAGGATCTCCTATTAAAGAGGCCAAGGCAGCAGCAGCAGCAGCTGCTACAGAGCGGGTCAGTAGCAATTTACAACTGGCCAGAAGTGGCTGGCATCTGGGATGTGGTCTTCTTACCTCTCCCCAGCCTTTGGCAGAGGTCACACGCCTGAGAGCCAAGTTCACAGAACCACCTCCGTTCCCATTCTGGGTTGACAGGTTTCCTGACAGGATTGCCGTATCTGTGGCAGTCAGAGGGGCCTAAAAGACAGACAGACAGTTACCACAACACAACAAGGCTGTTCTCAGGCAGTGTGTTTCTGATGTGCCCCTCATGTGCCAAGGATCTCTACCATATTTAGACCATTGGGCAACAACTGTTTTCTGCTTTCCTGGAAACCTGCTACAGGCTGGGACCTGAAGGTTGCCATGGGGTCACAGATCCCCACTCTTGGTTGCTGTTGGGCATCTTCAAATCATTTCTCACCAACTGCAGTCCTAAGGCAAATCTACCATGGGGCTTTCTTGGTAATATATGTTCTGAGGAGGTTTGCCACTGCTTTTCTCTGGGGCCGATGCAGGAGAAACATGGCGCACCCCTTTCCCACAAGAAAATATGCGTCTGCACAACCAGGGAGTTCCACAGCCTGGGAGAAGCCACCAAGAAAGCCCTCTTCCTCAGGAGCTTAAGACTCAAGTAGGTTTATATAGTTCACACATAGATATGACCCCCTGCATCTGTCCCTAACAACTGAGGTATTGAGCCTATCATCCCCCCTCCACTTCCACTCTCAGACACTTATGCTCACCTGCCTGAGTTTTACCAAAGAGGACTCCCATTTGTACCTGGAATTTCCCTGAAGGTTCCCTCACATCTTAGCTCAGCCGACAGCTCAGGGAGGCAGTGAGATGCTCATCAGCCATGGAAAAAGGGAATCCTAGAAACTTCACCCCTTCCCTGACCCCCCCTCTTTTTGCAAAGGATTCCTAACTAGGCACAGCCAGGGAACGCCAGCCAAAGAAATACTCTGCTAGCAAGAAGGACCAGGTGGCTCAACCTTGGGCTTCGGAGCTTTTGCGCTCCCATCAGATCTCAGTGCAGATGGCTTGACTGTAAGTGAACCTTCCCTCCTGCTACACCTTGCCATTTCAAGACTGGTAATTGCCTCCCTGAGCTGTGCTTCCATCTTCAGCTGCTCGGCACTGGAGTGTCTCATTAACGCATAAGACTTTATACCATCCCTCTCCGTAGGGTTTGGTTTTTTTAACACACAGACAGATACATCCACCTTACCTCAATAGACTGGGATATGTGCATCTTGTTAATTTCAACACGGGGAAAGCTGCTCCCTGGCACATCTTCGTACTCCTCATCATAGCGATCAAAGAGGTCGGTGGCATCTATTCCTACACTAATTGTCCCCTGGAGAAACAAAACAGGTTCTCAGTGTTAAAACAAGGACACTGCCCTTGGCCTGCCCCAAGGTCTCCTGCTCCCGTAAATGATTCTGCTTTAATCTTGTCCTCTCCTCCTATTCCTTCAAATCTCTCCCGCCAAACCCACCTGTCCTACAAGGCCTTTTGTTCCACCCCCTTAATAACCATTCCCAGCCACGGCCAAGTTAAAGAAGGCATAACTGGATTCACCCACGTTTGTTCCTCGCCATCTCTGCTGACACATTTTTCCGTCATTTATCTGGGCCTTGGTCTTCCTGTTTACCTGAAGAAATTCTGACTGCAAACTTTTAGGGCCAGGGACTTTACCCTCACTGTTATGTTTCAAAAGCAAAGAAACAGTCCTTCGCATAAGTTTGTTTTGCATCTCAGTAGGATGCAGCTAATGGTAAACCTCCTTCTGAATAAATCTTGCCAAGAAAACTGGAAGACAGGGAGCCTGCAGGTGCAGTGGTTTGAGTGTTGGACTAGGACCGCAGGAGACCAGGGTTCAATTTCCCGCAGGTGGCCTTAGGCAAGTCAGGCTCTCTCAGTTTCAGATAAAGGCAATGGCCAAACAGACCTTGCTAGGAAAACACTGTGAGAGGTTCACCTTGTGTCGTCATACGTTGGAAACAACTTGAAGGCACACAACAACAACAATAACAACAACAGGCTTCTTGGCTTTTCAGTGCAATGTTGCCATAGCCAGGTATTGACCAGATGCAGAAAGGTGAAGGGCTGGGCAAGGAGCTGGATGAGTGAGGTCACCCTTGGAGCCCATGAGGAATTGGGGAATCGAGGATGGATGGCCATTGGGAGAAAAGGGGAGAGGTGTCCAGGTGTCAGAAATAATTCCTTTTTTCACCAGATGCCTCGCTCAGACTCCCAGAGTTAGCATATGCTGCAGCTTTGGAAAGGTAAGTGACACTGTGCCAGGTTTAACCATAGGGTACAGATGCGAAAGGCAGACAGAAAAGAAAGCCGACAAGAGGAAGATTGTTTCATTTGAAATGTGTTGCTGGAGGAGAGGCCTACAGATACCCTCGACTGTCAGAAAGACAAATGAATGGCTCCAAGTATAAATCAAGCCAGAACTCTCACTAAAAGCCAGGATGACTAAGCTGAGTCTATTGTACTCTCAACATTTCATGAGATGACATAACTCACTGGGAAAAGATGATAATGCTAGGAAAAGTGGAAGACACTAGGAAAGGAAGAAGACTGCATGAAAGACAGATGGACTCCATCAAGGAAGCCACAATGGCTGCCCTGAGTCTGTGAGATCTAAACAGAGCAATTGATGGCCAGGGATCTTGGAGGCCTCCTATTCATAAGGTTGCCATAAGTCCATGTCAACTGGATAGCACATAACAATAACAAGTAGATGAAAAACAACATTACAAGTTCTATGAACTGGATTGCACCTGTACTTCAGTAAGATAATCTCTGTTTTTCCTTTCCATAAAAATCTTAGGCCTCTGGGCTACACCTCAGTGAGTCCAGCTGCCTGGATTCTTACTTTAGGGTTCTCAAAAATCGACAGTAAAAAAGAAAACAACTCAGAATCTATCCATCAGCAGCCCTTACTGCTTTAAAATTTCTATCATGGCTCAAGCCAAATTCAAACATGCGTGTTTATTACTTGGTGACTGCAAACCTGCATGCCTGGGCCATGGCACATTGAGCATGATTGATTTAACATCTCTCTTGGGCTCAAGCGAGCAGGACTACCAACACCCAGCTCAAACGATCACACAACCAGCGACTCTGCGTGCCTTGACTAGCCTGTCTCACAGTGGGAAACAGAAACGTACATCAGTAACCAAGTCAAGAGGCCTGTGCATGTGAGTTGACACACAAAATTCATTTCTACATGGCCTGAGTGAAAGCACAGACTGATGGAGCGCAGCCGATAAGTCATACCAGAGCAGCGCCTCTGGGAAACTTAATTCAGGGGGAACACATCTTTCTGCTAAACTAAACCCACCAGTCGTGGCAAAGGTGAGAAGAGAAAAGTGGGTCAAACATATTTTTCACACCAATATAGAGCAAGGTCACCAAGCTGCAATCTTCCGCAGCCGCGAAGATGGCACTTTCAGTATTCCTTGGCTGACCTTTCTGCGCTCGCCCTGCAATCTTGTTTTAGAGTTTTCTCTTCTCAGATAATATTGCTCTGCCCATCATACCTCCCCTTCCATTTGCACCACCAGCCTGAAAACGAGAATCTAAGTGTTAGTCACGACAGGCTCTGGCAAACAATAGAGATGATGGGATCCAGCAGAGTCTTCAAGCTAAAACTCTTGGGGAATTGGGTTTTTGGGCGGGTGCACAGGTGGGGAGGCAATGGCACACAATTGGGTTTCTGCTCACAAACCAGAGACCATCAGACTCTCTGCATCCAGCATTTTGCTGGGTCCAGATATTTTTTGCTGTTGCTCTTATAAGCAACATTAGTTTTTCTGCACACTGAGGTGAGGGTTGAACGACTTGGCAATTTCAAGGTAGTCTTTCACCTGAGACAGAACATCCCCCTCCATAATGTTTTTTAAAAAAGAAAAAAACCTGTTTTTTCCTTTCCTTTGGGACTTCTTCCAAGCCTGCCACCCCATGCTCCATGCCAGAACAACGCTGGCTCTGTTCCGCACCGTAACAGCTACCCATGTTCTTCCCATGATCCTGACGCAGAAAAGCTTCGCTTCTGGCTTTCAAATTAAGCAAAGGAGGAAAACACCCACCTCTTCTAAAAGGAGAGGATATCTGGATCCAGCAGAGGCAAAAAGAGTCAGCTGGCCTGCAAACCTTCTGCTTTCTCGGAGGCCGACCGTGCGCAAGCAAGCAAAGCAGATGCACTTTCTCCCTAATCTGGAATTATCATTTTTTCTCACAGCAGGGTCACTGACATGCTTCAACCCATCAGAGCAGTGTCTCAAAACAGAGGGAGAAAACACTCCTTAAAGCCATGCCTGCACCCACCTGCTGCCAAACCTCTCAAAACCCTGAAACCTGCCTCTATTTGGCTACAGCTCCTCATTTCTGGTTAGAAATGCTTACTGATGTGGAGCCTCTTTTTATAGAACAAATAAAGTGTTGGGGATTTTTAAAAATATCTTGTGTTCTTGTATGAAACGACCACAGCTGCGCTCCCTAATTCCACAGGACGTTGCCTGGAGAGACATTTCCATAGAATGCCAATAAGCAATTGCTGTAAACACCCAGATGGCTGATTTTTATCGCCGGATGCAGAGCCTCCAAACTCACAATGCGGCGCACTCTCTCTCCCCCCCTCGTTTATCGCTCCATAGTCATAGCAAAAATGCCAGCCTCCGCTGGAAATGTCAGGTTCTTCAAGCTGAGGGGAAGCAGGAAGAATGACAACTCCTTGCCCACTTACCCACCCCCCTCCTGGAGACAGAAAACATGCCCCTGCCCCATCCTGAGAAGTGCATCCTAAACCATGGCCACTCCAAGACAATTCATGGTTTGTGGAGGGTCCTCAGGGGCAGTTAAAGAGTACTGCAGGCAAGGCAGCCAGAAACGAGGGAAGCAAATGTGAGAGAACCCCTATACTGGGCTGCTCAAAGGATGAGCTGGAAAAGTCTGGGGCTGCACCGATTTCAGATGCTGCTTTTCCTTGCCATTGCATGCATGCAGGATGAGCCCTGCAGAGATGTGGCATCTCCATTTTAGCTCCCACAGCATCAAGGTCAAAGGTAATTTTCAATGTCATCCTGCCAATCCAGGCTGTGAGCCCTTCTCCTGAGAAAGGGGTGGTTTCAGGAAAACAGGGAAAAAGAATAATTCAGAGTAGAAGTGAAACAGGCAGGATCAAATGTACATAACTCAGGTGCCCCGGGGCTGTTTGTGTTAGCTGCCAAGGAAAGGCGACACAAGGGGCTTCACCAACCAATCCAGAAGTTGAGAATGGGAGACTCTGGTCCCTCTGCATGAGCCAAGGTTCACACAGAAACATGTCAAAGGGAGCACCCTTAAAACTAATTCCTTTATTTTTGCATGAACCTTTATGGATTTTAATCCACAGGATGACTCTTATGGCCAGAAAGATTTGCCTCTTTCTGATCCTACCTCTACAACTATCTTAACTGGTCTTTAAATCCCAGTGGACTGAATCCTGAGGACCACCCAGATGTTTCAGATTCCATCTCCCATTGTCCTTTTGTATAGTACCTTTTAAAAAGCGGGGCACAAACTGAATTAAATCAATCAATAAAATCCTTTTTATTTAAAGAAAGAAAAGGAGAGAGAGAGAGAGATGTGTTAGTCTGTTTCCGTATAAAGAGGAAAGCAGGGGGTCTAGTAGCATCTTTAAGACTGACTTATTTTAACCTGAACTTTTATGCATTTTGATGCATTACTTCACAATACACAGAACTGAAAGACTAAGACTTCTTGAAAGACATGCTGTTGCCCTTTTTGTTGTGGATGTTGTAGCACAGTAAAATCAAAGTGCAGGGTGTTAATCCATTTTTTTAAAAGAAAGAAATTACAAACCAGGAGGCTGGTGTCTCCCCCCCCCCCAAGTTTGAAAAACAAATAAATCAAAAAGCAGCCTGCCGGCCACATTAAGGAAGTGATTCGCCAAGCCTGATGATTTCTCAACTGCCATTCATTTCAGCAGCACTTGTGCCTCCGCCGTGTTGGGTGGATTGCTCCCTTAACAGTTTTAATTTAATTTTCCAGCGATAACACTGTTGGAGCAGAAGAGGAAAAGGAATTAAATTATATACTGTAAGATGGTTTGCATCCCCAGGGACCAAGCAGGGAACAAACAGTTATTCAGAAGAAAGAGAGATGTCGATAGATAAGCCTCTCCATTCTTCGAGCGGGTTGCCTTTCATTAGAGTCGCTGTGCGCCAAGGACCTTGGAGCAAAAAAAAGCTTTAATTCAGTCGCTGAGGAAGGACTCCAAGCCCTGATTTACACCACTTTGATTGAGAGAGAGCCCTCAGCTCACACACATAACACTCTGCTTTCTCCATCTTAGGTACACCTCAGCTAGTTATAGCTGGGTTCAATCAAACCATGTTTTGTTGTGACAGCCAAACTGGCCAACTGTGGTTTGAATTTGTCATCCCAGCTGAACATAAGCCACAGTCCCCGCGATCCTGCTTTGCAGGGGAAGTGTATGTAGTTTTTTATTTTGTTCAATCATCTGTGGTCTGATAACTGTTGTTGTTGTTGTGTGCCTTCAAGTTGTTTCTGACTTATCCTATCATGGGATTTTCTTGGCAAGATTTGTTCAGAGGGAGTTTGCCATTGCTTTCCACACCTATTTGGCATATAGGGCAATTATCAAATGTTGGGGAAAGACAACAGAGGTTGAACTGGGAGACAGTGGGTCAGACGGATGATGACCCTCACAATCGGGGGCAGATGTGTGATTTGTGGAAGCCCCCAGTCTCCCATCCAGGCATTAACCAGGCTTGACCCTACCTAGCTTGTCAACTCAGAGGAGGGTGGCTGTGCTCAGAGGGCTACGGAGGACCCCCTGACTCTGAAGGCCCATAGGGAAAGACAGCCCCAGAATCAAACAGCTGTGGTTCGGGGGCAAATAGGAGGTGTAAAATGTTCCACTGGGCAGCAACAAACAAAATGGGTTTAGCAGTGCTTTGAGCATCTAACAGGCAAAACAACCTGACATATCATTTTATGGTGCATGAAATGATGCATGAGAAGTTCATAACAAATCTGCCACATCACAAATGGAGCAAAGACAACGAAATAAAAGTGTGAGACACTTTTGACAACAATTAATGTAAAGTGCCAGCTGTTATTTTGGGATGGGGAGGGGTGGGAGCAGTGGGCAAGTAAGGAAAAGAGAAGCAAAACTGCATTTAAAAAACATTTTTCCCCAGGCTGCTGGGGATCTGCATGGGTGTTGTGTTATTTCAACAGTGATCTGTATGCCTGTAATATGTTTGGCTTTTTATAGAAGTGTTCTCTTTTAAGGCACTGTAAGATGCTCTGACTTGGAGATACGACTGAGTATGGATTCAAAAACAAATACATGGCAATGTTTGAAGAAGAATTCCTCTGAAGAAAGGGAAGGGTGCTGTGTCTTCCATGCCAGGATGACTTTACCAGCCTTATCACTAGGGGAGACCTTGGACATCCTTGTATCAAAACAGTCCCTGGAAGATGAAGCAACCCAAAGCCAGCTAACCGCTTGTAGCCCAACTTAATCCAAGGTGGACTGATCAGCCCCAGAGGTTTAAAGAAACACCTGCCACTAAGAGAGAGCTCTGAGATACTTCCCAGCACCAGGACACTGTAACTCTGGATCTTCTCTTTGCAAACACGAGTGGTGGGCAGCCCTGGGTCAAGAATTCTTGACCCTGGATTAGGAATGCCAAGGTTGGTGGCTAGATCTGGCCTAGGGGTCACTGTGGACTCAGTTCCTCCCTTCAGGACCAGAAAAAACCTGTGAGGGGCACAATCAATGCCCAACATTTTGAAGTTGGCAAGCTCATAGATAAGCCTGCTTGCTTGGCGGAGATGTTTTGGTGGAGCCTCCCTGAGTCCCTATACTGGGAGGAAGGCGAGATATTGATGATGATGATGATGATGATGATGATGATGATGATGGGATTCTTCTCCTCCTGACTGAAATGGCAGCACCCTTTGCCCACTGCATGTGTCACTGGGTTGGAGACACAAGAGAAGGTTATCTTTGTTGTGGTACCCAATTGGCACCAACACTGGCATCATCTGAGCACCATGTTCAGACTTGGCTGTTGACCACAGCGTGGCTAGGTTGTGGATCAGTGTTTCCTTGGACATTTTTTTTAAAACACAAATTGTTGTTCCAGACTGTTCCAGGGTTTTCTAATGGTCCTTTATTGCTTGAAATCTTTGGATACAGGGCACAAGGTAAACCAATCAATTAATTAACATATGCAAGCTCTATTTATCTCCAGCTGCCATCTTTTCACCTGGAGATATTGAGGCCTGAGCTGAATTCAGAGCATGTCCTCCGCCACTTATCTAAGCTCCCCTGCAAAGTGTGGAGAAAGAGTTTTTTCTACAACGGTTCAGACTGACACCTTGGCAGTTTTAAAATATGTAATCATCTAATATGAAAGGTCTTGGTTTTTTTGCTTCTTGAGCTGGGAATGGCCTCATCAATAACCACTATTTGCCCCAAGAGTGTCATGAAGGTTTTCTCAGAAATGGATTCTTTCTGTGCCCTGGGAAAGATGCCAACGCTTTTGTGGCTGTTTTGCAATGCTAAATTAAGTCTGGAACATTCCCGAGACTTGGCTGGGGATCCCCCCCAGGTCTTCTGCTGCTGCACCTTCCCTGTTCAACGGCTGCATCGCTGCTGCAGGAGGCAGGGCAGAAACTCAACCCAAGAAGAGCAGGCTCAAAGTCCCTTCTTTAGTGTAAAGACTTTAAGATTAACCTTTCTCCCCAGCCAAAAGGAAGCATAACTTACCTGCCCCTGGGCCAGGGATGGCGAAAGTGAGGTCCAGAGGCTGTGTGCTACCAGTGGGGATCCTTCTTGTTGTTCTTGAAGCCTGCCTCCCGGAGTCACCCAGAGCCCCCCACAATTCCCCCCTCATGAGCCACCTTTTGCTCGAAAAGAGCAAAAAGGGGCTCAAAATGCAGCAACCCTCCCTAGAACCCTTTACAACACCCTGTAGCAGATTTATAAGTTAAGAAAAGTGCATACCAAAATTATCAATTGAAAATTGGCCAAAAATAAAACAAGAAGTGATGTAAGCCATTGGCGTGTGTCCCCATAGGGACTGCATCTGTGAAAAATCCTCCTCCCCACAGCCATCCACTTTGATCCGATTCATTTTCTGTGGGGTCCCAAAGAGTCAAGTGTTGCCCACCTCTATCCTTGGGGGCCACTTGGGGGCCTCCCATACCTGCCCCTCTGGTACTTCTGTAGAAGCCTCATCTCACCTTCAGTGATGCTCTTCCATAAGGGAAAGGATAAATATGAACCCTAACCATCAGAAAGATACCCCACACCTTCTGGCATGGGGCCACCATCTCTAAACTCATGGAACCTTCCAGGCCTTACCTTGGGGTTAGTCCGCTGCTGAAGTCTCCTCTCCTCCCTCTCTCTCTGCAAACGTTCAAATTCCTCCCTGATTTCAGCAGGCGTCCTCCGCCTCTCCACCACCTGCAGCAGGAAAAGGGGTCAGGTATTAAAGTGTATTTGGCAGCCAGGGAGCGACTGCAAGGCACTTGAGTGGGTGGGATGCAAGTGGGAACGCTTGAAGGGTTTGAATTCTCTGGGTATGGACATGTTCACAAAGGGTTTTCCATCCCTTCTCTTTACTTTGCCACATTCTCCCTCCCTATCACTGGCTTTCAACCAAACGGCAGAGCTTTGATTATTTTGCTCAGAGAGTTGGGGTTTTCACGTAGACAAAACAAAAAAGCACACACAATGGGACTGTCAAGAGACTTGTGATGTGACAAACCTAGTTGCATGAAATGTGGCATTCTCTGACTGATGCCAAACTGCTGAATTCCTTCCCTGAAAGATCCATGGACATGGAGTTGGGTGAGTTGGCACCCAGATGTAATGAGCTGCAAGCAAAGAATTGGTTCCCTTTAGATTAATGGGCATCTTTCTGATGCTAGGAAACAGCCACCTTCTTTGGTTAAGTAAAAGAGGCCTGGTTTTCTCTCATACAGGCACTCCTGCAACAATGACAATAGCAGGCTCATGTCTTCCAACAGCTGCTCTGCAGAAGCTAAACTGTTCCAGACTTGGTCAGTTGCTGGATGTCATTTCTTGATGCTATTTTGAAAGGGACTGCAATGGAAAACAGAGCTATTTGGGCTTGCTGTGGGTGTGTGTCTGGCCCACGTGAGGGCAGAGGAAATTGGCCCCTGCCCTAAAACCAAGTACTTAGGGTGTGCAAGATTTGACTAAGGAACCAGTGGAAGTTCACAGCAAATGTGGGGACTCAACTAGAGACTCCTTGGTCCATTTTCAGTCAGTCCACTAGAATCCAGGCAGCTGCCCATGCCAGTTTGATGAGGAAAGATGTGTTTCCTTCGAGGAAGACATTGCAGTCTACTTGTCCTGGGGGAAAATTATTTCCTGCCAGAAAAGAAGTGCTTCCTCAACTGCAGACATCTTTGATAAGCGAATTGCAGAGTTCAGCAAATCTGAAAACAGGATGGTGCACAAACGTAAGAGTCTGGGAAAGAAATGTCTGCCTTGCTCTCCAATTCCAAACTCCAAAAGGACTTGATGGAAACGAGGGCATTAAATCTGTAAGGTTTGTCAAGGCCAGAAAAGGGGAGATTTCTTGTGGGGAGTCTGAGCTGCTTAACCTCTGCAAGCCTGAATTAATGACTTTAAATTACTTTATCTCTGACACTCCTTGTGTCAGGAGGAAGGCAAAAAGCAGCTCCTGGGGCCTCAGTTCACCCCATTTCTAAACATCAGATGATACAGCGAGTTGCACATTCTGCTCACATCTGGCAGAAGCTAACGGCAAGGTTAAGAATGCCTGCCCCGCAGCATCCAAATGAGGTCAGAGAGGGACCAGTCCATTTCTCATCTTCCAGCTGGTTATTTCTCCTGGCTATTTCTGGTGGGTCCATCACTGCTGCCTATTTGTTACAGGAACTACCCCACCTTTTCTCCAAAAGTGGCATTTTGGGCCTCTCCACCGTCATGCATTGGGACCAGTCGAGATGCAGCGCAAGCCAGCAAGCTCCATAAACCCAGCAGACTACCTGAAAGACCTGTTTAATATCAAAAGATGCCCATTTTTCAACAGCAGAAGTAGACCTCCAGCCAGTTCTGTGTTTTTGGGGGTTGAGATATTTTTTGGGGGGAGAGCAGTCCATTTGGCCCCTGAAGGGTCCCGGGGTGCAGAATTGCCTCCCACCCCTGCCTGACCTGGTACAGTTGCCTGCCCTGACTTACAGGGATTCTGCTTCTCCATTCAGCCAAATGCTGCTGGTTGTGAGTGCCATTATGCCATGACTGGGTTGAGAGCCCAATGCAGATGTCTCCAGGTCCTCTGTGAAGCCGAGGCATTTCCAGCCTTCCCCTGACTGGTGCGGCTGAATGCAAAGAAGAATGAAAACTACTCTCCGATTATGGTGTTTCTGACAAAATGGCCCATAATGGCTATTTATCTTATTTTAAAACGTAGTAAGTTATACTTTACAGCAATTCTCTCCCATATTAATTCCATAGTGCCCATTTCCAGTTCCTTGCTAATGTGCGTTTCCTGAAAAATTATATTTGCTTTTTCTTTCCTGGGTTTTGCAAACACATTTCCCCCCTTTTAATCTCATCAATGAGGCCATTTACAGACAACACTGTTTTAATTTTAAACTTGGGGGACATATACCCAAGAGGAGACTGTGAGGCTTAGATTCTTATTTTTTTAAAAAAGTAAAAGGAGTGCTAGCTCTTGTTTCCACTCTTGTAAAATGTGTCCTGTATCTGAACAACTACGTTAAGATGAAGACTCTGATTGTACAGGTATGTTGGAGCTGTGTGTTTGTTTTAGGATATTTTGGTCAAAAATCACACACAGGGCTAAGAGCAGTCTTTAAAATCCCAGGGCTCCACCTGTCTAATTATTAATATCCTTCTAGACTTTGCCTAGCCCCAGACTGAATTAAGCTTAAATGGTTGTTCTCAAATATTCTCAACAACTGACATACAGAGAGTAGACTGGGCTTGGCCATTTTAGGAACTTTTACCGTTAGCAACTATAAGAGCTGAAGCCCTCTCTAATGCACAGGTTCAGTGGAGCAAGCATCTAAGAGCTTCCAGGGTGGAATAACTGGGAAGGAAAGCTCACTAGCCCCAACACACACTCCCCAAGCCTACCCACTTCTTTGTTGTCATACGCAGACACCAGCTTCCCTACTGACCTTTTCTCAGCAGCCACAACAGTGTTGAAACAAAAAGAAAACAAAGGACAAGAGAATTTAAGAGCACTTAAATACTGGCAGCTGTTTTAAAAGTAATACCATGGCTTCCCCAGAGTGAAGGCTATTACTGAAGTGGGACAGGATCTTATATTAAACAATCCATCCAGCAGCTCCAGGAACACGGAACGTTCCTTCATGGCAGCCCCATAAAATGTGCTCTGCTGGCAAGATGTGGCTCCGCCACATAAGTAATGGGCTCATTTCTCTACGGAGCATCACCCGCCATACATCTCTGAGCCAATACCCAGGGAGAGGGGGCATTTTCTATGTGCTTTCTGCTAAAGGTGGTTCTTCATATTTCAGCAAAGAAGATCTTCTTCATGTCTTTTTAGCACAGTCGTCATTTGCTCTTGGGATGCATCCCTGATGCTTGGGAACTCGACTAGTCTGCTCTGCCTTTTAATCACAAATTCAGTTTATTAAAATGAATGGCCAAGATCCAGTATTCTGACTTTGAAAAAAAAAACATGGCAGAAGTTACACATATGGTTCTCTCCCTCTGAAGTAGCACAGGCAAAGACAAGCCACATCCAAAGATTATGTTGATTGCTTTGCCTAATTCTCCACAGGCAGCTAGTCTGCCTGCCAAGAAAGTGTACTATGGAAGACAAGCCTCTTGAAAGAGTGTGTAACACACATGCCCGAAATCTTCAAAACAATGCCTTGTGGGGCCATGTGGTATTGTCAGGGAATTGCTGTATACCAAGAAATGTGAAAACACACTTCACTTCAAAACACTCCAGAGGGCAAAAGGAGAAAATGATCAAGCAAGCGGCTCTTGGAACTGACAGGAGTCTTTTCTTCCTATTGTTTAAGTATCTTGGTGTTGCTGCAGTAGGGAAGAATCCAAGGTCCCATTGTGATTTCTGAGTTTGTGTTAGATCTCTTTGATTCCCAAGATGGTGGGCAGAAGGGAATCTTCCACAGGACTGAACAGTTTGATCTTTTTTGGAAAGTTGGAGGAGTCATCCTGGATTACCTTGTCACAGAAGGCTTTGTGTGCATCCCCAGATTGCCACCTGGAACCTGGGAAATGCCCATCAAAGCAGCTGGGAGGGCCACCAAAATGTACGACTTAACAGCTCTCTTTTCTGGCTGTATCCTTCTTACCTCCCATCCTTCCATTTCAAGGCCTCTCTTTCCATAAATGTCATAGATGGCTCGCGTTTGTGGGTCACTGAGCACTGAAAATTAAAACCAAAACACGTTTTAGAGCCTGTGGCATTCTAACCAGAGTTCAAACAGAAGCATTCGCACAATCACACACACACACACACACACACACACACACACAACTTTCAAATTGTACAGTATATTTAGGAAGCAAGAAAAAATGGGCCACCAAATCTCACACATTTTTTGACACAGACAGGCAAGACTTGCTATCGAGTGTATGTGTCCATTGGGTATATGTATTTGCAAAGCCAGAATCTATGTTGCTAAGTTTATCTCCACAGTATTTTGGATATAAACAGAGGTGAATCTTGTTTACAAGAAGAATGTGCCAAGTGCATTTCTAGAACTTATTTTTCTTCTGAGCACAGCTCTCCGACTATGAAGGCTGAGGAGTTCCCATTCCCAAGCATCACCCATTTCAAGGTCTCAGCTGGGCTCCCTTCTCTTCTCCAAAGCTCGCTCCCATGCATCCTGAGGCCTAATTAAGGCTGCTTGTAAATGATTCCACCCACGTCTGCGTCTAATGGGAAGAAAGAAATGCTGACCGCCTAGAAAACAGCAGAGCCAAATTTCTTTAGCTAATCTCTGGGATTTAATAAGAAATCATTTATTCACCATTTCGCTTTAGCTTCCCTCTGGGCCCAACCGCTGGGCGGCAAGGTCTGCTGGTGCTGCAGTTTTGCTCCAGGAAAAAATAATTAAAGAACACCCCCGCCCCACTGAATCCAGCTCCTAATTCACTTAAGTTTCAGTTCCTTCCTCCCAAATCTCCCCAAACACTGCAAACTATCAATAATTGAGATGCATGCAAGATTCATTCAGCCAAACCCAAGATAAGAGGATGTAATCAAAAGGGCAACCGGAAGGCACCCATTCTGTCTGCCATGACCGTGGCACTCAAATTCCAGCGAGATCACATCACCTCAGCCATGTGGATTTATCACCCAGCCCCACTCCCCAGTTTCCCGAAGGCCGTTAACATCTAATCTTTCACCAACCCATCCTCCCTCCTGTACACACCAAGATAGAAGATAAGCTTCTTCTTATTTTATAAGACATGGTGGGGGGGGGGGGATTCTTTTATTTTGGAAAGGAGCATCTTTCTTGATACTTAGTTAGGTCTAATTATAGGAGAATTGCACGCCAAGCTTAGCAAACAGCATTTCCAATGAATTACAGCCTGTACTTTGTGTGGTGGAAGAAAATTCTCATCTCAACTGTAATCCTTCATGGAGAGCAAAGCCACCCTGATGAGAAGCACTTGTGCCATTATGGCTGCTTCAGATGACTATTTCAGTGCTGACACAGTTGGGTTTTTTTTAAATTTCCTTTCCAGATCATGAACTGCTGCCTACCTGGGACCAAAGGAAAAAAAGAAAACCAGTGGGCCTATATCGACAGTTACAACCCATTCAACATCTCCTGCCAAAAGAAGGAAAAGGCTCACAGGGGAGGCTGTAGTTTGCAACAGGACTCTGAGGTGCAAAGTATGTTGCTGAAAAGCACAGATATTTGGGAACTCTGTGTGTGCATGTTGTTGTTGTTTTGGGTGAAGTCCCATAGGTCTAGATAGCAAAACTGCTTCCAAGATCTCCAAGGCCTCAATCTGAGGAAAATTGGTATAAAGTGATATAACATCCAATGTCACCCAAAAAAAAAAAAAGGTTTCTACAGGTGGTGTAAGTTGTTCTATATATTTAACAAACTCCTTGGTATCTTTTATATATGATGGTATGTCCGGAATAAAAGGTTTCGGGAAAGAAGAAACATATGTAGCCAATTCCAGAGGGCTAGCCCTGTCATGCTGTGATGGCAAACACCACAAAACAAAACCCTAAGGCTGGTGAGACATGAGTTTTGTTGACTGGATTCCATGTCACCAGATTCCTGTGAAAGACCACTGATACCCATTAAGTGCCAAGGATACACCACTTTTGGAAAAACCCCTCCAACAAATACTATTTGCCAATGATAGTTGAACTGCAACTGATTCCAAAGCATCCCTCTGACCTTCATAAGCCTGATGAAGGAGGTTGAAAAGCTGCTCCGCTTGTCTCTTGAGCTCGGGGTCCCTGTGCTTGTCGGGATGGTACAACATGCACAGCCGACGGTAGGCAGCTTTCAGCTCTTCCTGAGAGGCCTGGGATGAAGAAAAGAAATCCAATTATAGCAGCACAATCGAGGCCATTAAGCTGCTATCTTCTTCAAAATCTGCCCAGAAAGGGAAACTCATCAGATGCAACTCCAACACAAAATGGAAATTGTAATGAGATTGTACTTTGTTGGTGCAGTTGGGGCAGGGAAGAGTGAGAAGCCCTCAATTTGGCACAGCAAGAAATACAGCTATATCAAAATAGCTGTGTGGCATGTTTCAAGCATTTGGGGCTCTTACAGCACTCTCCACACCTGGCCTCCACTACATTCAGCCAGACAATATTCTTTTGCTGCTACCATATCACCATCAGTGTACACCGGACTTTGCCAGGGAGTTTTGCAACAACACACCCTTCCAGCTGTTAGTGGACTTCCAGCTCCCAGAGCCAATGGGGAGAAATGCTGGGTGTTGCAGTCCAGCATCAAGTTGAAAGGGCTGCATGATCCTCCTCCCTCTTTTTTGCAATGTCCAAGAGGACAAGAACTTGCACTCTAAAACACTCTGTTGCCTGATAATTTTTAGTGCCTATGGTTTCTCATTGCTTTTATGTTTAGTAATCTAAAGAGCAGGGTATCACTGAACTCCCTGACAAAGGCCAAGAAAGGATTCAGCAATACAGTACTCAGATCTTTCTGGTAGGGCTTGTACCACTTCTCCCAAATGGACAGAATACCTAACCAGCAGCAGCTATGTTTTGTCTGGACCATGTTTTTTTTAATTAAGGAATTATTAATGCATTCTAAAACAAAACATGACAACAAACACCAAATCAACAATAAATGCAGGCAATAACCCAGGTAAGGCCCTGAAAGTTATAGATAAAAGGTTTGTTCGGGGATCCCAAAATACATCTTTCCATAAAAATTTAGCTAAAATTGGGGCACGCCTAGAGACTAAATCTTGCTGGATGTATTCAATAAATGGGTGCCAAATCTTATGAAGCCTCTCGCTCGGTTGTTATTCTCTGCCATTTTCTCCATTAACTACAAGTCCCAGAGTCTAGTCCACCATCCTGCAATATTCAGCTTTCCAGTTCTTGGATATCTCAAGGCTGGCAACAGCCAGAAGCAAATTAATAAGGTCTTTATGCTGCAGGACTTTATTTTCATTCACAAAAATGGAGAACAGGAGCAGGAGTCGGAATAATTGTATACTTTGTTTAGTGATCTTGGAGATCAGTTGTAAAATTTCTGTCCAATACTCATGCACTAGGGGACAATCCAGCCACATATGTACAAAGGTTCCCCTACCATCACAACCCCCCCAGCATTCTGGATTAGCATTGGTAGACATACAAGCCAAGTTGACTGGGGTGAGGTACCACTGATGGACCAACTTGATAGTATTCTCTTTAATGGCAATGGACCTAGTTTTAAATGGTAAACGAGTCCATATATTTCCCCAGGTCTTACTATCAACTGAAAGGGAATGTTCTGCTTCCCATCCTGCCTTATGAAGTGTTGGGTTCCCAAACGTTTCTTCTAGCAGACAATTATATATGCATGTTATTTGGCCTTTCGAATATATAGCTGGAGAGACACACGTGTTTTCAAAAAAAGTAAATGGGCGAGGATATTCCTGTATCTGAAGCAGTTTGTTTAAGAATAACTTTATCTGTATTATCTGATACCAGTTCTGATGACCAGGGCCCAGAGCACCAATTAGTTTCTCCGTTGTGACAGTTGTCCCATTGTGGAACAGGTCCCTAACTGTATACAGGCCATAAACCTCCCAGCCTCAAAACTGTGCGTATTTTTCTGGGCTCTGGAAAAGAGATTGAGTAAGAAAAGGCCATAAAGGGGAAGGGGAGGGAGCCAAGAGATGCCTTCATTTCTTCCGCAAAACCAAGGCAGTGAGCAAAAAAGGATTATTACACATTTTAGTGAATTTATATATAGATTCAGAAAAAAACTGATCAAAGGTAAGAGGGGATGCAGTGTTAACTTCAATGTCTACCCAATTGGTCAGACTATTTCCGCTAATCAACTGGGTGATCTGACTCAGCTGAGAAGCTTCAAAGCAGAGATCAGCCATATCCAGTTTTCGAATGCTTGACCGCTTTTGAGAAGCATGGGCGTTTCCCATTAAAAACGAGGTAGTCCACTAACTTGTTCCAGCATTTAAAGTATGAGTTTGGTGGGCTCACCCTCCTCCGTTCCTGAATGAGGGGCAGATGATCTTTTATCACTTCCTGCTGCTGCCCATGGGATTGGAGGACAGAACCAAGAAGCAGAGCTGTGTGCCATCTCCATGTTGATGGCACCTGAACCTCAAAAAATATTCCCTCCTTGGAGTTTCAAACAATTCTTGAAAAGCATGGTTAAGACAAAATGGGACCATAAAGCACCTCAAAAGGCAAAGGTGCCATGATATTTTACACACCAACAAGAATGCACAGTCAACAGGGAGAGGCAGAACTGAGAGCCACAGAGAGTGAATGTACCAACCATAGCTAAGTTCTAGATCTGGGAGAAGGAGAAAAGGCTAATTTTTGAAGAAAGGTTTTGCAGAACCATAGAACAGGTGCCTGCTGCTAGCGGATGGGAAAATATGCTTTTTGCACGCTCAGCGGCCAACTACTCTGATCCTCTGACCTGTGCAATAATGAAACAAATGGACTGATGGTCTGACTTGGTATAATGCCCCAGAGGGGTGTTCTGGGGGAGAGGAGCACAAGGAGCAGCCAGGGATGGTGGGTGAAAGATCAGCTGGCTGCAGGGTTTTGGTGTTTGGCACTGATTTGGCATTTTCAAAAGAGTCTGTTCTTGCTAGATACAAGGGATGCCAAGCACTCAGAACAAGTCAGGCTTGCCAGCCTTCTGGGCCCAGGCCAGGACTCTATGTTCACAAGGCAAAGGGGTGCCAGCCAAATTTCTTCACAGCCCCCAGGATCCCAGAGGCAAAGGTAGGAGGCAAAAAAGCTCCCTAAGAGATAGGAACATTAAGTGGCAGAGCTGCTGCTGCTGCTGGGCTTTTAAAAAACAGAAATGCGTCCTAAGGAGATATTTTGAAGGTCTTAATTCCTTTTGATCAATGCAGAGGTCTGCCCAGCCATTTACCTCAGAAACAAAAGGTCAGGGCATTTCGCATTTAAGGCTAATCTCTCCCTCAAATGCCAGCAGAGCTTATCAGCAGAAAAGGCAGCTTTTTCAAATACATAAAATGGGATCCAAGCCATTTCTAGTGACAAGCTGTAATGGACAGATTTCCTTCTGTTCCTCATTCATTCTTCTTGGTTCAATGGCAAGGGAAGCGGATGGACCAGCGGAGCTTCTCAAACAGATCACTCCGCAAAGGAGACAGCCCTCCTTTCCTTCTGCTCCCTCTTTTCCACTCTCTTGGTTATTAGAATTGAAGTAGATGAGAAGGGAGTGGAATTTCCAGCTCGGCAATGACCTTCTTTAATCAAATTAGTGATAAATGGCTTAATGTGCTATTGATTAAGTAATAGAAATGAGCAGTTCCATTTTTCACAAATATCATGTTCAATAAAACGTTAGATTGGGCCTTTCATCATAAGTGAATCACTAAGGTCATTGGTTCAATATTTCATGAATGATAACCTCTCTCCAGCCACTGCAGAAAATACTGACAACATTTCAAATTGTAATGAGATACATAAGTCACTAATAATGATATTTTAAGTTACATTCTTATTACTCAAATCCAGGGCAAAATTAAGAGGCACACCATGATGCTATTCGGGGGATTAAGCACATCTATTTCACGTCTCAATCACCGAGTTACATTTTTGCAGGATGTAAATCCATTACAGATTAAATGGCCGTAGACCAGCAAATGGCCAGAGACGGGTCTTTGCCACCACCTTCCTACTCTTCTTCCTCCTCCGCCATCCATAAAGTTTAGTGACCTATTACTCTGAGATTAGCCAGTCCTCTGCGGAATTAGGTTTGTCCTACAGAAAAGAAAAAGCTTTTAAAAAATGGGGAAATGAAGGCTCACAAAGCCTGGGCTTGGGGCAATGCAGAATTGCTCAAATTAAACCCCAAAGCGAATCCAGTTAGCTAACTTCACAGAATTCATTACTCAAGCTGAGTGCCGCATGACAACCTTTAAGGCGGAGGGGATAGGAAAGGAAGCAATGCCCATCCCAAAGCACAAGCAAACCTGTCCAAAAAAGGAAGCTAAAAGGGGGGGGGGACTAGAGAGAGGAAGTTTTTGCAGGCAGTTAAGCCCAAAGATACTCTCAGGGAATTGAAATTCTTGCAAGGTGTAAGACATCTGTCTCCCATAGAAGCTTTCAAGAGTGCAACACACTCCTTTCTACTGACCAGAAAAACAGAAGCTCAGAGAATAGAGTGACCACCGCAAAATATCATGGAGGTCCCAGGGCTGCACCTTGCCTAGACTTCCTCTGACTAAGGCGGGATACAGACTGCCCCTTTCCCCGATGGATCGGGGCCTCAGCGGCCACAGCGGCAGCCCCAGAGGCCCCAATCCGCAGCTTTTCCAGGCCTTGGGGGAGCGGCAAAATGCCACTTCCCCCGACAGTGGTGGGGAAAGGGAGAAAGGGGCCGCTTGGCCCCTTTCTGTATCACCAGCGAGGCCGTTTAAAGGCCGCGCCAACGATATGTCCGGCAGGAGGAGCTCCGAAACAGAGCCCCTTTTGGTGCTGCTGAAAGGGCGCCACAAGTGCCCTTCAGCGGCACCAAGACGTAATGGCCGCACTGTTTGGAAGCGATGCGGGCGTTATGTCAAAATGGTGGCGCCCGTGTGTACAGGGTGCCGCCATTTTGACGCCCCCGTCACGTGCGAGGGGTGAGGCTGTTATGGATGCTGCGTCCTCTGCCAATCCCTAGCACGTGATGGGGGCGGTGCAAAGGCCCGTTTAAATTGGGCCTAAGTCTCGACAAGAAACCCTCAGAGAGGGTTGCCATTTTGGATATGGTGTCGTGTAATGGACTAGGGCTCTGGGAGACTAAGGGCCTGAACAGCCAGGCCAAAATAAAGCTGTATGTGGTCTCTTTGGAGGTACACTGTTTAAATGGCACATGCATCTTAAAAGGCCAAAAGTTGCGCCAAAGCTGTACTCCAGTCCTTAGGCTTTGGAGTGGCTTCCACTCTCTTAGGGCATACCTCCAAAGAGACCTGAAGCAGCTTTATTTTATTTATTTATCCTGTCTGTTTGGGCCCCAAGATTCAAATTCCTTCTGGGCCATGGAAACCCACTGGATGTCCTTAGGCAAGACCCACTCTCTCAGCCTCAGAGGAAGGCATGCGCAAACCGCCTCTCCAAGAAATCTTATCAGGAAAACAGGGTCGCCAAACTTGAAGGCACGTAACAACAACACCACTCCTGTCTGAGGGTCTCTACAAAATTCATCACAACAAAGAGTAATGTTTTGATGATGGACTCAAGGGCTTGTTCCCTAATGGACTCAGCTCTACCACTGTACATGTAAGGCACCAACAGAAAGTGTTTCACTTGTGAAGATGAATGCAAGTCAAGAGAAGGGCATTTCACCTTTCAAGTCGTCAATCCTGCAATGTCAGTAGTGTAGTTATGTCCATTCTTGAATGGGACTACCCAACTTCAGGCTTCCAAGCAGCTGCCTTCCCAGCTGAAATTGGCAATTAAACTCCAGTTCAGGAGTTGGACTACTAAAAGTCTGACTAACTTACCAATTACAAAATGTGTAGGTAGGCTATATTAAACTGAGCCTTGAGAATGTCCCAGCATCCGTCACCACTGCCTATATGTCGGTTAGGGCTACTGGGATTTCAGTACAACCACATCGGGAGAGCCACATGACTCCCACTGCTATGGCTCATCATGTTTTAGAACTGGGCTGGGCAGAAAATGTGACGGATTAACAGAAGGATCCCTTGAGGCAGAGGTTCTCTTGTTTTCAAGTATTTCAGGAAGGCGGGGGAACCATTTTCTAAGCTCCCTTCCAGCATTTCACAGCCAGCATTGTGAGCCGGACGTGCCTGGAAGCCGTACCTTGGCCCAGCCTGGATTTATGAGCCATCCAATTAAATGATCTGTCATAACGCTCGTGCATTTTGAAAGGACACTGACAAGTCCCATTTCTCAGTTCACATATATTTCACATTTTCATCCCCGTTGGCAAATCACCTGGGAATCAGGGAAATGAACTCTCTTCTCTGCCAACAACGCTGTCTTCCGCATTTTCACAAAAACACTTCTGTTTCTCTTGTTCCAGGCAGAACCAAAATTAACAACTGTAAAGAGTATCAGTTTGGCAAAACATGCTCAGAAATAACCCGGTTTGGCACCGCTTTAACTGTTTCTGGCTCAAGGCTATGGAACTCCACTCCGCTCTGGGCCCACAACAAACTCCCACTCCCAGAATTCCATAGCCTTGAGCCACAAAGAGTTAAAGCATTGCCAAACCGGGTTATTTCTCCAGTGTGGATGCAGCCTGTGATAGTTCCCGACTAAAGTAAATCCATTCAGGCAATGGCATTTACATAAGCACTGACTTACTATTCAGCAGCTGATTTAATACGTCTAGTTTAGTTAGGAGTAGCAATTGGATTCAAGCCTTGGCTTGCATATCCTGGCAGGCTAACATAGTTCTCAAGGCAAGGATGCCTTTTCTGCTTACTTACTTTACATTATTTATTTAAAGGTTGTCTAACTCTCCTTTCAAGGGGCTCAATGCAGGTCATAAAGGGGTTGGTTTTTTTATTAACTCACTCAAAGGCCACTCCATAAAACAAAATTTGCCAAGCCATCTTGCAATTAACCCAGAGGAACACGTCAAGCACAATAAACAGCATGTCAGCCTAGATTAATAAAAAGACCCTCGGCCGAGAAAAGGATGCTAAAAATGGATTTAAAAATAAATAAATAAATAAATTTAATACAGTTACTTTCAAAAAAGGAAAACATCAAGCTCCATGTTGAAAAACACAAGAGAGCATGCCTCTATCACAATGCCTAGACCGAAGCATGTTTGTGGGACATCTAGAAAACATGGATGTCTTCTGCTTCAGAACAACTTTTACCAGTAACTGCTTGACTAGAGGTTTTTTGAAACCCTTTGCCATTCTAGCAACAAACAAGAAACTGACCTGAGCATTTTGCAATGCATGGAAGTGCTGTGAGAGATTAAACACCAGTGACTTTTCCTTTGGAAACATCAAAAATTGATGGCTGTAAGTTGGCTGGAGCTGGCAATACCACAGTTAAAAACAAGGAAGCTTCTAACAAATGCATGTCTATGACAACTTGCTGGTCTTAAAATGCTATTTCACTGGTGTGTTCCCTTGCAAATGTGGGTGCTATTCCTGAATCCATAGAAACATTTCTACTCGGCTTCTTGGTTACGGATGTCCATCCAAATTCTTAAGATAAGTAATTTCCTACGCTCAAATGATGAGAATCCCATTACGCAAAACACCATCAACAATAAGCCAATCCAAGACCAACACAGACAACTTAGTAGTGTGAAGGCAGCCCAAGAGAGTGGAAATAAAGCCCCATTCATTATGGGCAAAAGATACACATCTGCTTCTTGGGACTTGCTGGAAAGAGACTCATGGCATTACTTTGGGCATTTCTTAAGCTATAATAACCACCCGACAAACTGGAACTGGAAAGGGCAGGTTGATACCCAGGAATATTTTACTTCAGGACAGACCTGGAAGAGTAAATGACAGAGTACCACTTGCCATCATTTACAGTGTAACTCGAGATGACTCAAATGTATTTAAGATACAGGTTATGCTGGAAAACGATGCATGAGCCTCACAGCCTTTGGGAGGAGGCCCAGTTTGTATACCTTACAAATAACTCCCAGCCTAAAATGTCTAAGCACTAGTAACAACAGACAACACAACAAGGACCAGCCACAAAGCTCAGGTCCTGCAGTATGTCTAGAAGCCAGTGCTATCCCCAGCACTCTTCCATCAGCACCATTACAGGCCCTAATACAGCCACTCAAAATATCAAGCTACTATCAACAGCTTAACCAGACCATGTTCCAAAGGAGAGGATCAACAGATGATGGCATTAAAATTACAGATCCCAACATGTTGGTATTGGAAGAGATTAGGAAAATTAGGGCAGAAATGAAAGAACTTTGACTGGAAATGAAGGAAGATCTTAATGAAGCAATCCAGACTAATAAAGAAGAACTCAAAGAGACGAGAGTGGAGATTAGAAAGGATCTGAAGAAAGAGTTGGACTGCTTCACCAAAAAAATGGAAAGAATGAATCAGGACATTACTAAAACAAAGGAGGTGGACGAGATCAAAGAAAGAACTGGGCTTCTGGAAAAATCAAACATAGAAATGTGCCAAAAACAAGAACAGCAGCACTGGAAAGAGTTGAATCAGGAAATTAAATACAGAGACAGATGTGTAAAAATCAGAGGTATGAAAGAAACACAAGGGCAAGATCTGTTTGAACAAATCTTGCAACCTGTCTCTGAATTTGTTGGAATCCCAGTGGAAAGAACAGAGATGGAGATTGATAGACTCTTCAGAATTAATTCAACTCAAGCGAAAGACAAGAACGATCCCCGAGATATTATTATTTGTTGCACACGGACAAGATTTCGAGATATGATCATCCCAAAAAGCTGTAACAATTGCTTTATGAAGTTAAACTCTTTAAGGACATTCTTCCTTCTATTATGTTATCCAGACAGAAATATAGAAATTTGTCTCTCTTACTGAGGAATCTAAATATAGACTATAGGTGAGAAAGAGTAGAAGGTCTTTCATTTATGTATTGTCAAAGTAAATACAAAATAGACGACATAGAAAAAGAAAGAGAAATGGAACAAAAAATAAGAAGGGATCAAAAACTGAACAAGAAAGGAGAAGGACAAGACTCACATAAAAAAGAAGGAGACAAATTGGGAGAGGAAAATGACAGCGATAAGAATGATAAGGATTAATATGAGGAAGAGGAGGAAGACTTAGAACACAGAAAGGATTTAAATGGCTCAAACTCAGAAGCTTTGGATGCCAACAACCACTTTACGAAAACCATTGGAGAACTCTGATATTTCTCCTTATCTAGCACTTCTTTCTACAGTGGGCCCTTGGTGTACGCGGGGGATCCGTTTCACACCCCCCCACATATGCCCAAACCCACGTATGCTCATGTCCCATAAGATCTATCAAGCAGGAAATAGTCAATGTTGGAAGTGTGAGAGAGGGAAGGGCACCTACTTTCATGCTTGGTGGGAATGTAACAAAGCTGTCCTGTTTTGGGAAAACATCCAGAGATTAATGGTCTATATTTTGAAGGTTGACATTCCCGTAGATCCGCGTTTATTCTGTTGAACATGATAGCGGTACTGGATGTTAAACACGCTCAAAAATATTTGCGTATAATACTTTATATGGTAACTCTGGCCAGAATCCTGTACGCTCAGTACTGGAAAACCCCTCTTATACCCTCCGAAGAGGAGCGGCTGGCTACATTAAATGAAACGAAGACACTAGATATTCTAACAGCTAGATTAAAAGATATTGAGACGGATATAATGCAGAAAGAATGGGAATCTCTAGAAATAGCAATATGAATAGGATGACGTGGTCTGTCAATGGATAAACGTTATCTTTAGTGTATCTAAATCAATGTTATTCTAGTAAGAGTTCCTTTGTCTATAAAAATAAAAGACTATTAGAAAGTGTTATGTTTGATAGAAAACTTGATGCTTAAGATCTGCCATAAGAATATATAAATTCCTAGAAAGCTCATTTTTCAATAGAAATAGATCTGATATCGTCTTTTCCGCTCTTCCTTCCTCCTGGGTTTTTTGTTCTTTTATTCTAATGTGAAATAATATAATTATAAAACTTGGAGTTACGAGGATTTATCTCATTGAAAGACCAAATAACAAGATGAAGATATATATATTTATTTATTGGTCAGAGGTTTTGTTGTCAATACAAAACTAGAGGAAAACAAATTAAGCTAAGTACGCAAAGTACTATAAGGTCTAATGGAAGTGTACCTGTATTAACTTATCTATTTTCAGCAACGATTTAGTATTCATGTTGTGATGTTTGTATGTATATAAATTTGTCTACGGTTTTTTATTGTATTATTGTTTTTGTATGATATTGTTGTGTGTTTATAATGTACTTCTTTGTATTATTTCAATAATTTTTTAAAAAAAAATCAAGATACAAATAATAATAATAATTTATTTATATGCCTAAAAATACAACAATATAAAATAAACCCATTATCCCTCCCACCAACGTAACAAAATTCACCTTCCAAACTGATGCACAGCATCTTTGGCCAGCAAGGAAATGCCAAGGAGAAACGGAACTGGATTTCACTCTGAGGCTCCAGTTTAACTACAGAGACGCGAATTGGGTGGAAGCTTTCTTATGACGCTGCATGTGCCATTTCTCTTGCCTTGTGCCAAGATATCTGTACTCACAACAGCAACAGTTTTCCGAGCAAACAAGACTTAGTGTCACTGCTGCTGTCAATACTTTGTGTATTCAATTTCCCTCTGACTTACCTTATCCTCCTCCATCAGGTATACCATGCCCTCCCCTAAAAGAATCCAGGGTAACATGCCATGCGCTTGGTAAGGTCTGCCATCGCCTATGAAATCCTATTCACAACACACTTTTTAACTTATAAGGTACCACAAGACTCTGCTGTTTTTACTTGGCTGAAACAGACAAGGCAGCTAAGAACTTTTTAAACCTCTCACTTCATTCTCTTCCTCACCGGCTATGAAGTGGCATTTCCAAAACACCAATCATTCTGATTTGCTTTCATATAATAATAATAATAATAATAATAGTTTACTTATATTTCCCGCCTCTCCCTGCAGATCGAGGCAGGATTACAGCCAGTAAAATGAATACAAACACAAAATACAATCGATAAAATACCAAACTGCATAGCGATCATAGTCAAGGAAGCGGAGCATTTAATGAAGCTCTTATACAAAGTCATCATTGGAGCAGTGCTAAAAAGCTCTTTAAGGCAAAAGGCCAGTGCTACAAACTTGACCAAAGTTTGGTCATCTTGACCAAAGATGACCAAAACCTACATTTTGCATATTCGCAAACACAAACCAGAGAAAGCCTGCTCTGACTGAATCCGCAGCAAACCAATAACGCAGGAGTCATTCAGTTCAACTATGTACAGCTGTTTATATAATAAAGAAACGTAACACATTTGGTCCAATGTGTATCAACAAGTTACAGAAGTGTAGAAAAAACCTTCCTATTGAACCAACTGTGTTATGCAAGGTTCTTTATTACATGTGTATATAAACAGCTATACTTAGTTTAATTGAATGATGCGCCTGCGTTTGTGGTTGGTTACATGATCACAAGCACAACTTGTCACCAGGTTTCAACAGACTTCCCATACTTGAAAAATGGGACTACGACCCCAATGCCCCAAAACTGTTAAACAGCCGTACTTTCGGCCTCACTTTCGTGTGATTCAGTGTACGCAAAAGAAAGCAAGAGATCCATCTTTCCCATTGAGGAGAGGGAAAGAATCTACGCTCAACTGCGCCTCCTTGCATTTGGCTTCCCCTTCTCCAAACCTTCTTCATCAGCAGCCGTTCCAGCTGGCTTCCTTCCTTCCTTCGCTCAAAGGAAAGAGAGAGACGCTTGCTCCATGGGCGCATCTCAGTCCAAGGGCCATTTGGTCCCCTCCGTCCATCGCTTGCTGCAGACACTGCTCCTAGGTTTGGTCATTTCAACCCCACCTTTAGCTTCGTTATCCATTAAAACGAAAGCCCTCACTTATACTGGCAAATTACACTTGTCCCTCCATATTCAATAGAGTTAGGGGCACAAGACCCGCACCATCAATATGGGAAAACCACAAATACCCAAAACACCATGTTTTTTACCCTGAGAGGATGCCTCTCTAGGAAGCTCTAGGTCCTCCGAGACAACTTTTAGTTAGCTAGACACAAATCTGGAGGGATGAATATGGCCACAAGGTGAAAGCGATTTGAAGACACGCAACAACAACTAAACCCTAACTGTAGTTTTTGTGGGTTTCCGGGCTTTGTGGCCATGTTCTAGCAGAGCTAAAACTTAGCTGCTGATGGGTCAAAGGCTATGGAATTCTGGGAGTTGGAGTTTGTTGTGGGGCCTTCCTTCCTTAAGCTCCGCTCCGGGCTCCCAACAAACTCCAACTCCCAGAATTCCACAGCCTTGAGCCAGGGAAGCGCCTCCCGGGGCTCCTTACCTCCCTCCGGACGTTGAGCAGCGCGTAATAGTCCTCGTTCTCCGGCGCCTCGTCCTCTGAGGAGGCCGCAGCCATCTTGACGACCTCTCACCCGCGTGCATGCGCACCAAAGGCCGCGGAGGTGGCGACGCTGACGCTGCGGCGACGCTCTAGCCACACACTCGCCTCTCCTCCGCCGCTCCTTCTTCTTCTCTGCGCCCCCTACAGGCGCGGCGTGGAAGGGACAGAACGGCCGCCGAGGTGAAGCTGAGGGCGCACGCGCAGGAGAGCAGAGGGGGCCGGAGGAACGGAGAGGGAGGCGCATGCGCAGAGAAGGGAGAGCGGTGCGGCAGGAGCCAGGTGGGGGGCAGGTTCCCTGTGCGCATGCGCGCTCCTGATTGCTCGCTTCTTCAATTGCTGCCACACACACACACACGTACATATATGCAATTGCTTAGCGCCTATATATATATATATAGAGAGAGAGAGAGAGAGAGAGAGTTATCCTATGTATCTATCTATATATGGTGAAAAACAGATAGATAGATAGATAGATAGATAGATAGATGGTTATCCTATCTATCTATCTGGTTACCCTGTGTGTGTGTGTGTATATATATATATATATATGGGCATATATATCTATGACTATAGATAGAAATAGAGTGGATATCTATCTATCTATCTATATCTATCTAAAGTGTACAGTATATATATGGATAACTATATCTGTATGTATGTATGTATATGTGTGCTTGTATGTGTGTGTATGTATACATATGGTGCCCCAAAGAAGAGATACAAGGACTCCCTGAAACAACATCTCAGGCTTGGCCAAATTGATCCCCAGCAATGGTCCTCCCTGGCCTCGCATCGGGAGGCATGGAGACGCACTATCCATGATGCTGCAGCCTTTTTCGAAAGCTCACAGTGAACGAGTCTCGAAGAGAAACGACGACGCAGAAAGAACCACAACCCAGAGGCTTTCCGCTGTGCATTCTGCAACTGGACCTGTTTGTCCCGGATTAGCCTTTTTAATCACCAACGCGCTGCTTCTAGAAAGCGAGGGATCATGAGTCCTTCCTGAATCTTCGTTCGTGAAGTAAAGCCATATATATATATATATATATGTACATATATATTGTATATACATATTTAAATAGGCTGAAGAATTGCCATATGTGCATGTGTTTGTATGGCAGCTGCTTAGCCTATGTATATATATAGTTTGATATGTAATTGAGAGCCAGTGTGGAGCATTGCTTTGAGCATTGGGCCATGACTGTGGAGCCCAGGGTTTGAATCCCACTCGTTGCCCTTGGGCAAGTCGCACTCTCTCAGCCTCACAGGAAACCTCTTCTGAATCCATTTCCTGGAGCCATCCGCACATGGCCCTGCAATCCATGCGGCCCAAAGCCCTTTCTCTGCAGATTTAGCCGGAAGGCCTTCTTACAACCTTCTCATCTCATGCCTTTCCCCCATTATTTGTGCGGCGCAAGTGCCTTCCGAGGTGGGAGGTGAGGTTTTTTTGGTCTCCTTGCTTAATTGCTTTGAGGACATTTACATACCTGCAAGTCCCTATATTTGGAAAGGTAATTTTCATGTAAATTTCTCCCTCTGAAATATATATAGCATTGCAAAATCTAATTAATTAAATTGGGTGTCCTAACGCAGAAAGCTTGCTCAAAATCTATCTGAGTTCTATAATTCAAACCCTGCATATATACCTGTCTGTGTGTGTGTGTGTGTGTGTGTGTGTGTGTGTGTGTGTATATATATATATATTTCAGGAGAGAGTGAGCTGGGATGGAATTGCATGTTTCTGCAAAAAGGAAGGCTTGGTGGAGATGTGTCTTATTCATGAGCAAATGGACATTTATGGACTCTTTTGGGGTGGGTCAATGCACATGGCTATGTGCACATGAATTTGGTTGCACAACGTTTCAATAGTGGCGTTCTAGTGCTGCACAACTTCTGTGTCACTCCATTTACGCACCTACTTTCTTTAATGCAGGTAGGGTCCATATACACTAAAACAGGTAAATAAAATGTCCTGCTTTATGTAGAGGTAGGATCCGTATCCCGCTTCGCAATCCACCTTCATGGTCCATCTCTTGACGGCGCCTGGCATTGCATGCACAACCTGTCCCCCTCTTTGTGTGTGTGTTCTGTCTCTCTGTTGTGTGGGTTGTTTCCTCCTTTCCCTCCCCACTGAAAGCCAAGTGGCAAAACAATTTACATTGCAGCAGCCAAGCGAGGTCTGAAATCCATTATTGCTGGCGCTTATCTTCAAAACAGAAGTCAATTTATCCCAGCTGCTGCTCCCCACTTCTTCACAGGCCTCATGTGTGCGCATGGAGGGCAGAGGAAAGGGGGGGAAGGGTAGCTGGCATTGCATGGGAATTGCCCCCTTCCCATTTCCAAATTGACCCAAGGCTCCCCCCCCCCCCCAAAAAAAAAGGCCAAGAGGGTCCCAAGGGTGGCATTGCCAGGCAAAGGAGGCAGAGGCAGCTCTCTCTCTCTGTGTGCCACTGTGGAATCTAAGCCCTCCTCTATAATTCATAAGGAGAAATTACCTATAATCTTTTTATTATTCTCCTGTCATTGAGTCGGGATGGGGATTTAAGGCTATTTTTGTCACTTTTCCTGACGGCTGCTTTGCTCCCTGGACCCTCGGAAAGAGGCTCAGCGAAGAAGGAGGGGAGGCAAGGCAGGGAGGCAAGAGGGAGGTAAGGCGAAAACGGCTGGGAAAGGACCTTTCGACCTTGTCAGGGGTCTTTGGAGTCTCAGGCGTCCAGCCCCACTGCCTTGCCTTGACCCACATCTCCTTCCAGGTTTTGGTGCTCTGCTCCTCGGGGCCCAAGCTTGCGCCAAATGAGTGGCACTGTCCCCAAAGTGCCATGCAAATGTATGGTGCTATATAAATAAACAACAACAACAACAATAATAGTGCTAATTCCCACATTGGAATGTGTCAACTAGCTGGAAAGTGGCAGGTGAGTCCCAGCTCCTGGAGGCCTGGTAGCTGGGTCTCAGACAGTTAGGACTAACTTGCCAGTTCCTTGCCTGCACTTAATTCAATGGGATTAGGAGCAAGATGTAGGCCTCCTGAACAGAGTTTACTTTTCCCACAGAAGAAGCGAAGGCTGGCTTCTTCTGCTCCGTGGCAAATGCCACGGCGCCAATCCCTCCTGCCAAGGGACCCACAGCCTCTTCAATGTTCGTTAATCACGCTTCCCTGTGTAGATCTTACTTTTAATGGGAGAGCCGCAAAAAGGCATGCTGGGGACGGAAGAGTCCCAGAGAAGGAGAAAATGGGGGCCAATGAGCCAGACCCCCGCCTTAATGGCCCTCCGAATCTAGTTCAGTAAACAGAGAGACTTTGCGCTTTGCCAACAGAGCAGAAGAAGAGGAGGACACTCTGGGATTAATTAAACTCTCTACTTTCCAATTGCCGGCGTAACCTTTCCTTTATGCACTTTGGTGGGTGTACAGAGGGAAGAGTCAAGTCTATAGGGCTCTGGGGCAATGGGGGGGGGGCACTTTGGCACATCCTGCAACCCAACAAGCTGGGCATTTAATGTGGCACACCTTCGCTCCAGAAGCAGATGCCAGACATGCCCAGGGTCGGAGCTGGGTTGTGGGACAGGCCAGGGAAGGATGGGGGACCCAGGCAGGGGACAAAGCCGGGCAGAAGACCCCCAGGCCTGGTCCTGAATTTGCACCTCCCCAGTTCTTTCTCCCTTTCTCCCTATAGGAATCTCAGCCTCCAGCTCGTCCTTATCTCTTTCCTAAGCAAGAAGAGGAGTGTAGGAGCATGGCCACCAGGCAGATGGGTTTTAGAGTCCTTCTTATGCTCATGGCCAAATTTTCCTGGTGGTTGTGGTCCATATCTCCTCTATCCGCTTACTTTGAACGAGGATAATAATTTAAGGTAATTAAACTTTGCAATCATTTTACAACCCACAGATGCTGCAGCATTTGCTTTCTGCTAATTTAATAAATGGACCGATCCCGGTGTTAAAAAGGAAGACAGATAATGGATTTAAACCCTTTAAATGTCTAAAGATCTCATCAAAGGAAACCACATAATGGGAGTGTTTTGGGCTTTGGTAAACAGCATCTTTGTCAAAATCTGGAGACCGCTTGAACGTTAATTGCCTGCAGGAAATCTAAAAGGGGTTTCTCTTTCGGGAGCCGAAGGGAGACCCATAGAGCATGCAACAACCAGGAGACGGTCATCACACATTGAGGTGGACTTGAAGGCCCATCACAGCAATTAACTGTGTTAGATTTTTGGCTTTTCTGGCTACTTTTCCAACTGGAGGAGCAAACCCGAAACTCATCTTTTTAAAAAGGGATATCACGTTCTCCCCTCCTACGGTGCCATCAATATTTGATGGGAACGTATTTCTTCCTCTGCTGGAATTTCCTCGGCTACGACCGACCGCCACCGTAATGGAAATCTCTCCCCGAGGGAAGGAGGACTGGAGGAGGGTTTTGCAAAGCCATTGGCAGCACCCAGGAAAAAAAGCCATGGAGAAGGAGAGCCCCTAAAATGGCTTTTCAAAATGCACCATCTCTCTGTGACACTTTCCTAGCGACCGAAGGCACAGAAAGATCCAGATGGGGAAAAGGCAAGGGCTCCTTCCCTTCCCTTTCCCTTCCGCAGGGCAGCCGTAAACTATATTTTGATGCCTCAGTGCAAGAAATGAATCCCATGTCCATGTGCTTCGCCTTGCGCATGGCCCTGCCTTTCTGGCAGAAGCACTGGCCGCCAATCCTCTCCCTTTCATCCTTGGGATATTTACTGGCCCCAAGAGAGCTTTTAGGGTTGCTTTCACCAGGTAGTTCTTCAATGAGGTTGGAGCATTTGCTGCTGGACTCTCTCTGCCGCTGCCACCTCCTTGGACTGTTTAGGGTTTTCTCCAGGTTTGACTGTTCAACTATCACTCTGGAGAGCAGGGTTTGAATCCCAGCGCGGCCATGAATCACACTGGGTGACTTTGGGCAAGTCACACTCTCCCAGCCTCCGAGGAAGGCAATGACAAAGCCCCTCTGAACAAATCTTGCCAACAAAACCCTATGATAGGTTGGCCTTAGGGTCGCCATAGTCGGAAACAACTTGAAGGCACCCAACAACAGCAAGAACAATAACAAGTAGACCAAGTGGCTAAGAAGCATAGGAGCCAAGGCAAGGAAAAGCAGAGGCAGCTGGTGGCGTGGATTTCAGTGGAGAATGTAAAAGGCTCTGGCCAAAGTGCTGAGTCCAAAAGCCTAGAGCGGATTCATATGGGTCAGAATGCCCATCAGCCATTCCCGGTCAAGAAGCAAAGCCGCTCATCTCAAGGGGTGGCCTCTGCCCATCGTGGCTCCAAGATGGCTGTTCGGGTCAGGACCGGCTCCCATCCTTTTCTGCACCCGCCTCTCTTCCTTCTGCCAGGCTGGAGGAGGAGAGGTGAGTAATGGCCCTGGAGTAACGTGGACAAAGCGGGAGCAGTAAAGATGGGTGCCGGAGTATTACCTGTCATCAGGGCCCATTGCATCTTGCGGCCTGCTCCTAATGGGCTGCCATATATCTTACATAAGAGAGGCAAGTGAGTGCTGAGACACGCAGGGCTCACCTTCCAAGAGCACTCAGGAAGCGAAAGGAGGAAAGGGGCGAGGAAGAGAGAGGGGTGTTTCAGTGTACTTGCCGACGCACAAACAAGGCACTTCACTGAGCAGCCCTTATTTTCAAGGTCTTTTTAGCAATCAAAGGGAGAAATCACCTTCTCCCTTCCCTTCCCTTTTGCTTTCCTGTTTTCTAAGAGGATGAATCCCACCATGGACCTGGGCAACAGCCTCCAGAAGACTTTGCAGATGACAAAAGTGTCCAAAAGTGAGAACGCGACACGATTTGGCTGGGATGCGGAGGGGCTTTGGAAACCTTTCCTTCTCTCTCTTTCTGCAGAAACCAGTGGCCTTTTCAGGAACCTCCCATTCTGGGATTCTTCTTTCCATGAATGGCTAAGAGGAGAACAGAACAGAAAAGAAAAAAGGAACCGATTCATTTGTCATAGGCTTTTTAATCAGTGGAATGCCCTTGCTTTCTAGAAATGCTGGCTTGTAGCAGAAGCCATATACGTACAAAGAATTAGAAGCAGATGCATTCATAATATTTCTGTGGCACCTAAAAGAAAGCTAGCTGTCTGTCTGTCTGTCTGTCTGTCTGTCTGTCTATCTATCTATCTATCTATCTGTTGTTGTGCTAACAATGGCGCAGATGGAATAGTGCCAGGCAGGTGAGTGGCCTTAGCACAAATGGCAGCTGATCTCTTTCCTTGCAATGAGGCTGTGAACCTGAATTAATTTGACCTTTAAGAGATTGATCCAAAGCCTCAGCCCCTCTCCTTCCTTTAGGCTCAGCAGCACCCTGTATTTAAAGCTGCTTTAAAACTCTGGCTGCTGGGAAACTCCAGTGCGGTCCTTTGGGGGAAAGGACTGGAGGTCTCCAGCGGACATCAACAAGCCGATTGTGGGTGATTTCTTTTGCATATAAAGGCTTCGCAGCCCTGGCTGAGAGGACCCAATGGAGGCTTTGGCCAGTATTCTGCCTTCCTTGGCTATCTGGGGACAAACAGAGGAATCCTCCACCTTTCCAGGAGTTGGGGGCCTTCGTATCTTTGCAACAGCTCTACACTGGTTGCTCTGACAGGGCTGTTTCTCTCCCCTCCGCCTTACCCTTGCTCTGTCCCAGGCTGAAATATTTAATATTTAACCACCCCTTAGTCTGTAAATAATTCATGGCGCTTGTCTCAGCAACCTCAAACCAGCCGCAGGTTTTATTGTTGACATGAGGGAAATGCTCTCCTGCTGTCCTTAACTGTTTTGTTACATGCAGACTTCCAGCAATTTCCTTCTGGTCTGGACTTTTGTAGTTCACTTCCCAAAATCAGGGCACCGTAAAGGACCAGGGAGACAAATGAAATGGAGACGGGCTGAAAATTAGGAAGAACCTCCGGAGAGTAGGAGCCATTTGACAATATCTCAGAGAGCGGTGGAGTCTCCTTGTTTGGAGATCAATGCATGGCAGAATGGGGTTGGGTTGGATGGCCCTTGGGATTCAATGGTGTGCCCTGCATTGAGCATTGCAATTGCATAACATGTGCCCTTAGATGTGGTCCACACAAGCTGTGCTACCAAATGGGTCCTTTGTGTTTGTAAACAAATCTTCTACCATCCTTTAAGCCCTTTTAACCCATTTGCAGACTTCTATAGCAATATTTTCCCCTAGGGAAGGTTGGCAGGAAAGCGTGTGTGTGTGCCAGTCACCCAAATAAAACCAAAAGAAAAGGGGGAATGGGTCGGGAAGGAGGGCAGGGAAGGGGCCCCTGCTTTGCCTCGAAATGGAGTCTGCTCTTGTTCTCCTCCCAAAGCTTCCGACACATTTGCCATGGATATGAAATGCGCCACAGCGGAGGGGGCTCTGTCTCTCTTATTTTTGGGAAACTGTTCTCCTGCCATTTCATTCCATTAACCCAATTAACCAAGTTTCCCCTTCAGACAAGAAAGATCAGGCCAAGAGGAGAGGAAGGAGGAGGAGGAGGGGAGCCATGGCCAAACTTTCCCTGCCTCCTTTCAGCCTTCCTCAGAAAAGCTGGCAATGCCTGTCCGCACCCGCCTCTGCTCCCATGTCCATTGCTCATCCGATGACTCCTTGCGCTTTTGACACATCTGAGCACTTCATTTCTGGCAGGGAAGCATCGCCAGGGCTGCCTTCTAAGGTCAGGACAAAGCCAAAGCATCACTCAAGTCCAGGGAAATTCGGGATGCCATCTCAGGACTTAGAATTGCATTTATTGCTGGTTATCCAAAAAGACAACATAAAAGTAAAAACCCCAGATCTCTGTCAAAACCGGGCCATGGCCACGGAATGACTTAATAACTGAATTCATTAAACATAGCCAGGGGTAGCCGTGTTGGCCATGTAGCAAAGTAGAGCATCATCCGAAATCCACCAAACAGGGATACTTATATTGGGCCGACCCAAAGGCGTATTATACATGTTGCGCATGAGCATCTGCTTCCCTTTGCATGGTTAAAAAATAGAATGACTGCCATAGCGTCTGAGCAATTGGTGGGTGCTTAGTGTGTCCTGATGGAGGGCATCCCCAGGACCTGCCCCACATTGGGCCACCCTTTGGCCCCCGGTTTTTGGCTCCGAGACCTCAGGTCTTAGCTGGGCAAGGCCCGTTTTGCTGCAGAAAGCGAGCCAGGCTCCATTGTGTGCTGGCTGGATGTTGGCAAAGCCTACGTGCGTCTGCTGCTCAAACACAAGGAAAGGAAATTCTCTTTTGATCGCCTTTTGGAGGGCAAAAAGAAAAGGAACCGGGCCGGCTTCCAGCTTCCGACTGTCTGTCCCACAAAGCCGCTTCAGTCGTTGGCAGAAAAACAAAAGGAAGCCAAGGAAAACAAATCCAGAGAGCCAACAGGTCTTTTGAGGAGGACGCTCCTTCTCCCTCCTCAGCAGAGGATTGGAGGGGAGAAATCTCCCTTTTGAGCGTTTAGTCACACACATCAAAGGAAACAAGCCTCCCAGCCTTCATTTGCATTGTGCAGCCATTAGATGTGGTCCAGTTACAAAGGCTGTGCTTGAGAAGACAGAAGTACATCCCAGGCTTTGACGGCAGCAGCAGCAACGGGGAGAAGAGGACGGCTCAGCCAGGCAAATGATCACCCGGCCAAGGCTCCTTCCATTTTTAAAAAGACAGAGCAATTGCTTTGGCTTCCAGGAGACTCATTACGGCCTCCGCTTCTGGGCACCTGGGGCTGCGTAGGTGTCCAAGTGTGTAGAAGGAATGGGTCCAGGACTGCTGTGCTCCCCACCTGAAAGCCAATATGGGACATTGTAGGCATAGAAGATAGCGGCTGAAGGGAATGGCTGAGATCCAACATGGCAGTATGGGCTTTGCAACTTTGCAAAGCTACGGTGCAAGAAAACTTGTTAGCGCATTGCAAAGATGTGGGTCTCGGCCCTGGCAAGAATGGCCCAGTGTGCGTTCAGACCTTCTGTGGCACATTGTCAATTTCTATGCATATCAAACCCTCCTGATGCACACTGGGCACGTCTGACACACACCTAGGCCCTTCTGATGCATCCAAATGCAATAATAATAATAATAATAATAATAATGATTTATTTATAGCCCGCCCAATCACAAGGAATCCGGGAAGATGACAACAATAAAAATATAGAGAATACAATAAAATAAAATACAAAGAATAACTAAAATACAATAAAATAATAGAGAGTGACGTGAGTTACAGTAATTCCCAGTTAGGCCTGATGGAACTGGGCCTGTCTTCTTCACTCCCTCCCTCCCAGGTCTGATGAGGACAGTTGGGACGGAGGAGGGCTCTTCTTCTTCAGGCAAGAATATCCTTTTTATTAATTTTAATTTCATTCTTCTCATTAATTTAAGAGAAGAATTGGTGGAGAGAGTGACGTAAGTCACAGTAAATGGGGAGAGGAACTAGGTAGGGAAGGCCTGCCTGAAGGGATCCGTCTGAAGAGCCTTCTTAAAGGCTGTAAGAGTAGAAATGCCGCGGATCTCCTTTGGCAGGTCATGCCATGTTTTTGGAGCTGTGATGGAAAAGGCCCTCTGGGTGACTGATGTTAGCCTAGATTTTATTGGCTGGAGTAGATTCTTCCCCTTCGAGGACCTTAGAGTGCGGGACGGACATTACGGAAGAAGGCCATCCCTTAAGTATTCTGGACCCAAGCCATGTAGGGCTTGAAAGGTAATAATCACCAACACCTTGGACCTTGCCCAGAAACTCATTGGCAGCCATTGAAGGGATTTCAAAACCAGTGTTATGTGATCGTTACGTACGGTTAAGCTTAGGGTTGTCTGGCTCCATCTTCTGCAAGACATCTAGCTATTTTAGTTGCAATCAGAGTGGATCCAAGGGCCATCACCCATAGATTAACAGAAGGCACTCCAGGGGCAATCTATTCCAACCCATGACTGGTGCACGAAATTACAGCTCATGTCTTCCTGAGATGGGACCGTCTGATCTTGGTTTCGAGGCCTCCATCGAAGGAGAACAGACCCCCTTTTCTGTATGTAGAGAGATCCCGAGACTATCTGAAAGAAAGAAGTTGGCAGCATGAGCTTTCATAGACTAACGTCTACTTCCTCAGATGGAGACTACCTTCTTGTGTGAGTTTGTTCCCCGGCCGAAGAGCTCATGCCATCAGGAAATTCTCCATCAATGTTGGAATCTTCATTGCTGTTTTGAAGCCATTTGTCCCAAACTGGTCCTTATCGTTTTTGAACCCCTGTCCTCCAGAGCAAGAGAAAGCAATGTCTCCCTGCAGCGTCTATGAGAGGACAGCCTTCCATAGACATCTGGAGATGGCCACCTTCAGGGGCTGAAAGAGAGAGAGAAGGCGAAGGGGCTGAATTTTACTTCCCCCAAAAAAGAAGCTGTAAGAGACTGAGATGTCAAAGAGGAGGCAGTGGAACAAATTAATATAGCAAACTGCAATTAATCACTGGAGGGAGCAGGCTTTGCATTTATTCAAGAATTCAGCAAGTTTTAAGAATGAAGCAGCCATTCTGCTTAAGAAGAAAAGAAGAAGCAACTTAATCTATCATTAAGATCAGGGCTTGCAACTGGAGTGTAGCCAAGGCTTTGCCTATCTGTTTGGGAAGGGAAAAAACACCCTGAGGGTGGTCTTGGGAATTATAGACCAGCAAGACTGACTTTAGAACCGGGTAAATGGGCTGCAAGAATGATCAAAGCAAGCCTGATCTGTCAGGGCAAAGCAGTGGGGCTCCCAGCCGAAATAAGGTTCCTTGAGGGAGCCAAAGAGGCTGTGGAGAAAGGATCCCTGGCAGATAAGAGGTACTGGACTTCTCAAAGGTCCCTGATAAAGTTCCTCACAAGAGGCCATTCAGGAAACTGGGCAGATCTGTTATGGATTATGAAGCATCTTGTGTTTGGCTGCGCTTTCAAAATGCGTTAATGACTTCCCAGGGAAGGAGCTCAATGAATGGCTTTGCAAGGAAGGCCTGGGCCTCTCCAAAGGGGCAGAATGGCATGGAAGCTTTTATAGGGCTGAGATGGCATCAAAAGTCTGCTTTCTTTGGGTCGCCACATTTTTGGGTGTTGTGAGAGAGAGGAGGCTTTTGTATTTTTAATGTTGTAATCATCTATAAATAAATGTATTTAAATACTACTACTAGTAGTAGTAATGTGTTTATATCCCTCCTCTCCCTACAGATCAAAGTGGGTTGCAATGCATTTCAATAAAACACGGAGATGTACAAATAATAAAACAAACATAATCCCCCAACCCTTCCCCATAAACAGAAACATTAGCAATAAAAATACAGATTGAAAATAAAATACAGATTAAAGTAAATAGATACAGCCACTCAGATAGCCTTCAGGGCGGGGCATAAAGAACACAAACAAACAAACAAACAAACAAACAAACTGCGCTGAGTCCCGATCTTGGGAGAAGGCTGGGATATCAATACAACAGTCCTAGTCCTATTCCTCCTAGGAGTGTCATCGGGGTCCTGAGTATCCTGCTTCCAAGCTGCCTTTCAACCATCATGGCTTCCAAGAGGAGGCTCCTAAGACTCTGGCAGACTCTTCCTTTCCTTTCCTTCCGCCTCTTTCCTGGGTCTCTGGCCAGGTTTCTCCGGGAGGAACCAAGGCCTTAAAACTCATTCTAAAACCCAAACGGCCAAAACATCTATCTATCTATCTATCTATCCATCTAAAAATCCCATAAGACATATCTACCATCAAATATAATATAAAATCGCGTAAAATGTAGTTTAAAACGGACCAGAAAAAACCATCAGTTTCCCATGATTGGTTTCACCTATTGTTTGTTGTTGTTGTTGTTGTGATGCTTTGTTTATTTAGCGTGGCAGACTGAGCAGAAAGCGACAGAGATGGAAAGCAGAGGGAACCTGAGCCATTCAGCTCCGAAGCAATGGCATGATGGATACGGCCTCTGCCTTGGGAGGGAGAGAGAGAGAGAGAGAGATGGCTCCCCAGAGAGGCCCCGTGGTCCAGCCCTTGAAGAAGGCCCTTTGGACTACAACTCCCAGCATCCAGCAGCCTCCCCTCCTTGGAAGCCCTGCCTTTCGGGGAGGGACTACAACTCCCAGAATCCCCTGCCATGGCGTCCACTCCAGGCTTTGGCCTTCTCCAGGGGAGCTGTCCCTGAGGCGAAGGCACTGGGCCGGAGACCTCGGGGAGCTCCGACGGAGGGGAAACCCGGAGTGGGCCCTCTCCGCACTTGGACGGGAAAAGGCCCCCCAAAACCCGGCTTGGGCCGCCTTCTCCGCCGGTGGCGCCCCGGGCGCGGCCTTCCTGAGAGCGGGGCAGGGATCCGCAACGGGCGCCAGGAGACAGGGCCCTTTCCTTGGCCACGAAAAGGCGTTAGCAAATGACTGACAGGGAAAAGGATCCCCCATCGGGCACAAAAGGGATCTCTGGGGATCCATTCTCCCCCCAAGGGCAAGCGGACCAAGGAGGAGACAGCCTCCCGCCCAATCAAAGCCCCGGATCAGCCGGGGGCCCCTCCGATTGGACGCCCCGCCCCTCACGCGCCTCCGCCAATCAGCGCCTTTGTTTGGGGTTAACGGGCCGAGGAGGGGCGCGGCTGCCTGTCAAGGCCAGCTGACCAATGGGGCGGGCGCCGGCTCTTAGCCCCGCCCCCTCCCGGGCCGCTCAGCTCTTGTCCCTCCGCTGGGCGTGGCTCTTTTCATTTGCGTCATCACTTGAGCCCCGCCTCCGTCCTGGCCTGCCTCTTTTCTCAGAGCTTACTGGGTGAGGGACCTGTCAGCCCCTCCCCCCATCGCAGGGATCCGATTGGCCACGACGCTCTCTCCGTTCTCCTGATTGGTCCACAGCTTCCTCCCCTCCCTCCCTCCCTCCGTCCCCTCGCGCTCCCACTATCATGGCCGCCCGAGCGGCTCAGGCGAGCTTCTCCCTCTCTTACCTCCCGCCTCCTTTGCGCGTCCGGAGCCTCCCATAGGCCGCCTTCGCTGCCAGTCAGGCCCAACCTCCCTTCCGGCCAGCCTTCGGAGGGCGACGATTGGCTCTGGTTGCGCGTCAATCCGAGCGGGTGGACCAATGGGAGCCGCGGGGAGTCCGCGTGAGGGGAAAAAAGAGGCCGAGGTGGCGGCGGCGGGCAGGACACGGGTTGGGGCGGCGGATGCTGAGGCGAAGGCATCTGTGTGGTGAACGGAGGAGAGCGGGAGAAGAAGGAGGAGGAGGAAGGGGGCTGTGGGAGCGGAACCGGAAGTCGAGGGGAGGGGGCCGGAAGGGGCGGGGCGAGCGGGAGGCGGCGGCTGCAGCAGCGGCGGCGGCGGGATCGGGATCCCGTTCGAGAGGAGGAGGAAGCGGCGGAGGAGGATGAGGCGCGCGGAGGGGAAATGGCCGCCGAAAACAAGCCGGAAGGTGAGCGCCAGAAAGAAAGGGAACGAGAGTCATCGGGGGCGAAGCGGAGGAGGGCGCATGCGCGGAGCCCCCTACCCAGCCTCGGCATCGCCTGCCCTCCCCTCCCCTCCCCCGAATCAGGCTCCGAGGGAAGAGAAGGGAAGGCTGGCGAGGAGGAGGAGGAGGAGGAGGACGGGGGAGAGCGGGAGGCAGAGGAAGGCCTGAGACCCCCTCCCTCGGAAGACCCCCCCCAGGATTGGCAAAAAGGGGGATCTGCCATCCCTCTCCCCAAATGGCCCTCGATCGGAGGAAGAAGGGAAGGAAGGAAGGAAGGGGCAAAAGGCCAGCGCCATCAGCCCTTGGGCTCAAAGGCACAGAGAAGGGCCTTCGAAAAGAGAGAGATCACACACACAAGAGCCAGGGAATGCCTGGAGGAGGAGGAGGAGGCACTGGCCTCTGCCTGTGTGTCAGAACTGGGTTGAAATGGAGAAGGAAGGAAGGAAGGAAGGCACACACACACTTCATCTGCACACACACAAGGGCCACAATTCCATCTGGTAGGGAAGGAATGGGCCTCTCTCTCTGTGTGTAACGCTTGAGCTGAAATGCAAAGGGATAGGCCTCCCTTGAGAGAGAGGGAGAGAGGTGCAAGGGCCATATGCACTCTCTCACACGCAGCCAAGGGATCTGGAGGCATTGGCCCCTGGGTGTGTGTGTGTGTGTGTAAAACCTGAGCAGAGAAGGCCCTCCTTTCCTTAGGGCAGAGGGAGAGAGAGAGATGCACACCACACACACACACACAACTGTCACCGTTCACCTTGTGTGTGCCACATTTGGGCAGAAATGCACAGGAAAGGCCCTCCTCCTTCCCCTTGGAGGAAGAAGGGAAAGAGACACTCAAACACAATGGTGCCACGGTGGAGGTACTGGCCCCTGTGTTTCCATCTGAGAGAGACACACACAAACAGACACACACAGGCGCCAGCATTCGTGTTGTGTGTCTGTGTGAGAAAGGGAGATGCCAGGTGAGCCTTGACTGACCATCCGCTGCCCGGCTGTGATGACGTCTGACAGAGGGAGGGGCGCCTATGGAGGCCCATGTGCTCCTGAGGGGTCACTCTGGCAGCCATAAGACACCATAAGAGCAAAGGCTCTTCCCCTTTGCTCTCTCTACGAGGAGAGGAAGAGGATGGCAAAGAGGCCTCATCCGCTTCCCTTGACCCACAGGCAGCAGGGCCCTCTCCACCTGTTCTCCTAGGCCATGGCAGTCGCTCTCTCTCGCACACGCAGCACTGGCCCCTTCTTCCTCCCTCCTTCCCTCCTGGACCAAGAAGAAGGGTCAGGCATAGCCCCCAAACCAGGGGAGGGCCAGCCAAGACTCAACAGGCATCACACACACATTGTCCCACAACAGTATGAATTGGTCCCTCCCTATGAAGAAAACCGACTTTGGGCAGAGATAAATTTGCAAACACATGGTTGTGGAGGGGGGATGATGGGACATGCAACACTTGAGGAGACCGAAGGGCATGGAGGCACACTCCACTGTGTCCAGAGTTGAAGAGGTCACAGTGTGTGATGCTTTCCTATGTGTGAAGAGAAGGACAGGGATGTGGAGGAAGACTAGCACCTGAAGGAAAGCTAGGAAGCAGCGGAGGGCCTGGTAGAGGGAAGGTGCCCTTTTTCGAAGCCTGGCTGCTTTCCTCCACCAATCAGGCCTAGGAGGATAAGGGCGTATTTTTCCACTGGCGATGGGTAGCAAACGTGGGTAGAGCAGGATGCTTCATCGCTTACCCTGTGACTGCTCATCCCTCTGCTTGGAGGGGTGGGCCCTGCCTTTTGAGCATATGCACAGGCACATGCCTCCTCCTCCGCCGCCATTGCCACCGCCTTGGGAAGGGGGCAGAGAGGATCTCCTGCCGGTGGAGGCGCAGGTGGGTGACTCCAGGGATGCTCTCGGCGGAGGAGGAGGTCTGGCATTGGAGGTGCCGGGTGGGAGGGCTCTGTGTATGGTATGTGTGCAAAGGGACACCTTCCCTGGTTCAGAGACAGTTTTGAGGCCCTTCCTCTTACACTTGGATAAAGGAAAGCATTGCATGGAGGTACCTGTGGAAAGGAATAGACTCTATGGCATTTGTTCAGCCTGCATGCTTTGGCCCACTTCTGGCCTGGATGCAACCCATTTCTTTAGGAGGGATGCTTCCTCCCTTCTCTCTCTGTGTTGACTGTCTGTCTGGTGGGTCAGGAAGTTATAGTTAAACCTTTGCTTTCCTAATACTTCTCTTTAGAAATAAACAGATATAATGTATAGCAACAGCTGAAAGAGCACACATATTTAAAGGTGTTGGCTGGCCTTGCTTCCATCACATCCTCCCCTCTTGGCTCCAGCTTGTGTGTGTACTCCAGACACCCTTGCAAGGTGGCCTAGGGGCCACGGAGCTGTAGGAGACTTCATCTGCCTCTGGTACCAGTTGGCAGAGTGTTTATTCTCTCCTTTGCTTCTCGCAATCTGGGGGCAACAGAGGAGGCAGAGCTTGGCAGTGTGTTTTTTGCACAGATCAGTGTCTGAGGGGGAGAAGGGGCAGGTAGTGGTAGGTAAGAATCCCTAGAAAAGTTAGTGTCTCCCATCCCCAAAAGTTGGCTGCTAGATTTGCAGAGCCCTTGATGTTCATGCAGAAGGTCCAAGGTCCATCCACTGGAGACCTTAGTGAACCCTCTGCCAGTAAGAGGAGACCCCCTGAGCTCAAGGGGCCATTGGCCTCTCACTGTGCTGAAGGCAGATTCAGGTGGGAGGGCTGCCTTCCTCTCCGTCAAGAGCCCCGGTGCTGGTGTTGGTGGTGCTGGTGTGGGATGCTCTCTGGTCCCTCCCCTGCCTTTGCACATGCTGCCAGTCTGAAGGAGCATGTACAGCTGGGAGGCTCTGTGCCTGGCGTCCTTGCTCCCGCATTCTCTGCGAGGCAGCTTCCTTCCGAAGGCGTCACTACTCTCTGTGCAAGTGGGAGGTGAGCCATCGTCCACTTACTCCATTCTAGTAGCGTGGATTTTTGAACCCTGGTCTGGTGATCTTCCCCACTCTCCTTTCCCTTAAATATTGGTTGTGTGTGCTTCTTATGGATTGCACTGGTCCGTTCTGCTGCTTGGAATAGGCATCCTTCTGTTGCATGTGCAGATCACCCTCATGCTGTGTATGTTGTGGGGTATGTCCTGGCTTCTTGCTTGACCTTATCTGTAGGCGATGATGATGGAGCATCTGGATTATTCTGGTGCTGGCAGAAATGTTAATTAATTCCCACAAAATATTTGGAACGTCCAGTTGTTTTGAATCTGGACTTCACCAGTTATTTTGAATCTGCGGGTGGAAAATGCAATGTATTTTGATTCAAGGCCTTTTGTGTTGTTTTTGTTGTTGTAGATGGGATGCTGCTGTGTAAGCTCCGACGTTCAAGCTGGAGTCTTGTCCCAGAACCACACCAAATATAGGGGTAGGGAATGTGCAAAATATGGGTAGTGGTGGGGCATCCTAAGACCCACAGTTTATGTGGTAAAAAATGCAGTTCAGCTTCTGTTTTGACTGTGTACTGATGCTATTTCACTGAAGGTACAGATTATGAAACAAAGTGGGCATGTAGCCCTTTTGTGCTTCAAATATTACTGCTTATTATTTCAGAGGAGGAATCCTCCTCTGAAATAATCATGCTGAGAGTGTCTGTTTGGGGTTAAAATAATGAGCCAGGCTAGCAAGCCCTACATTTCAGACTAGTATGTTTTGTATAAAGGTAATGTTGTTGTTTGATATGCCACAAGCGTTTGAAATACCGGTACTGTGTGGAATTTCACTGACAAGACTTTCGTTATGTCTTGGAATGAAAGGGCGAGCGTGGTAGTAAACAAGACTTAAGTGTGGAAGAGGCGAAAATTCTGTAACTCGCTGGTGGAAGTTGCCTGGGGAGGAGAAGGCGGATCAGAAATTCGGAAGACGATTCTTTTATTGCGATTCCACAAGGGGGTAGTGATGTACTGTCAAAGATATTTGCAGCAGAAATATTGGCCGGTCCCTTTTAAAAGACTTCAGATGCCCATGTTGAAGGAGTATAGTTGAGCCTTAAGTTAATGAGATCTTCAAAAGAATTTCATCACTGGACAATTTGAAATGCTAAACAATAGGTTCCTTTTTCGGAAGGGATGGGGGTTGGCAGTCAAGTGTAAATGTGTACATGTGTGCTTCCCAAGGTATCAAATACAACACTGCCTTTTTGTTGGTTACATCTGGGGACATTCAATGAGATTTGGTGGCAAAAAGCAGGGCCCAAACTTCAGTTCAGTGGCTGCGAGAAAAGAGATACAGGATGTTTACTGTTAAAAGATTACAACTCATCTCCCTGTCCCAAACAACTCAAAAAGCCATTGGTGTTTTGTCCCCATTCTGATCTTGTTTTATATTTCTTTGCATAGCTTTGTCAGAAACATTGGCCAGGATAGGATGGTGGACTTCTGCCGGATCCCACCGCTTCTGTCCAAAGCACCAGTCCCCCCTTCCTCCTGGGTCTCCTTCACCCCAAGGCACTCAGGCTGATCCTCTGGAGCAGGGTTTCAGTACCACAGAATGGGGGGGAAGGCTCATTTCTGGCAATGCGGGGTGCCAAAGTACCTTGTGGAACTTGGCCAGAGTGTTTCTTGGAATCATAGAGTTGGCAGAGACCCCAAGGGCCATCTAATCTAACCCCATTCTGCCATTCAGGAGGACACAATCCAAGCACTCCTGACAGATGGCCATCCAGCCTCTGTTTAAAAACCTCCAGAGAAGCAGACTGTACCAGACTCCATTGAGGGATTGTGTCCCACTGTTGAACTACTTTTACTGTCAGGACGTTCCTCCTAATGTTGAGCGGGAATCTCTTTTCCCTGTAGTTTGCATCCACTGCTCCATGTCCTGTTCTCTGGAGCAGCAGAAAACGAGCTTGCTCCCTCCTCAATGTGACACCTCATCAAATGTTCAAACATAGCCATCATGCCACCTCTTAACCGTCTCTTCTCCAGGCTAAACATACCCAGCTCCCTATATCTCTCCTCATAAAGCTTTGTGGTTTCCAGACTTTCCACCATTTTGGTCACCCTCCTTTGGATGTGTTCCAGCTTCTCAACATCCTTTTTGAATTGTGGTGCCCAAAACTGGACACAGGATTATTCCAGGTGATACACCAAACAGTACACTTTTAAAACAAGTCTCTTGCCTGCATTTACAGAATCACAGGTGCAAGTTCCTAAAATCATCATTTCGTCCTGCCCGTGTTCCTCAATCTGTTTAAAAAACAAGAAGTAAGGACTTGAATTTCATCATAGTAACAGGAGTGCGAGTTGGGATAATGCAGCAAGACGGGGAGTAGATGGAGCAGCACATGCTGGCCTTATATTTTAAGCTTTTACAGGGATGTAACGTAAGGTGGATGGATTTCACGCAGAAGAGCGTTTACTACACACCCTGAAAGACGTTTCGAACGTTGTTCTTGTAAAACGTTCAGGAACGCTAGTTCTTCTGGGATGCATAGCAGCTGCTCACATGTTCAGGCGATTAACCTGCAAGGGCACTTGTTTCTGTGATCTAATAAGGCAGAAGACCCACCTTGGCTTGCGCCCTTTTCTCTAAGACCAGTGGGACTTCATGAGAAATTTGTACTTGTCACGGGACGGGAGGCGTCAGATGTTGTTGGTCATGTGAATCATCCTCACGTATTTCTTTCCTCAAAGGAGCATCCTGACCACCATGTTGGCACAAGCTGCAAAATGCATCTTGAAGGCTGGTAATAAAATTCTTACGTCACAGGGGGGAAATGGGATCATTATGAACTTACCTTCTTGAGAACCCCTTTCTTTGAGAGGGAGTAAATGTTTCATCCTTGATAGTATGTGTTATCTCTCTTTGTCTGAGTGAAACCAAGTTTATTATATAATTTCGAAATAGGTTACGCTGTCCTTTCAGAAGCTCAGGTTGTTCTGGACAGCCTGACAATCATTCTCCCCAGTACCAACCTGCCATTAGTAAATATGTATTGCAGCTTTCCTGGCCTGACCTTGTATGCTTATTCTCTCTCCCCCCTTTTTTCTTTTGCTGGAGAAAAATGGCGAAATTTCCATCGCTTAATCACATGATACTTAACCTCTGTCAAAAGTATAAAGGGAGCCATTCCTCTCCTTTAATGATTGTACAAAGACAAGCATTTCACTAGTGGTTTATAATTGGAGATGCTGTTCCGGTTAACTTATAAAACTTAATGTTTAATAATCTCGAGACTTAACTGTGTGTGAAATCAAGTGGGCTGACCATCTTGGGGAGTGAAATTCCATCTGTGTACTGTAAGCCCTTTGGCTGCCGGATAGAGAGATGCTCAGGGAAGGCTTTTCTTGGAGTGCTACAAGACACTAGTTCCATCTTGAGTCTGTGTCCTCCATCTTCTGGGTTGGCAGTTCAGGAACCCCATTGATGGGCATCATTCTTGGGCTTGTACTAGTTATTCAATCTCAAGGTGCTAGAGACAACAATAGTGCCCTCCCGTCTCTATTGTAGTGTGTAGCCTGATGGAAGAGTTAGGTACCAGTCTTGATGGAGTAGTGAGGGAACCAATATCATAACCCAGCACGTCTTCCTTGGTGCTTTTGACATGTCCCCTTAATTCCATGGATTTGTTGACTGTACCTCAGATGTCAAGGTTTGCTGTGGCAGCATGAAGGAAGTGCCAAGAGGAGGTGGGTTTGGTGTGGGGTCACACGTACTGTACCATCATTGCTTTCTTCAAATCCAGTGGGTTTTCCTATTCCTTCTGGCATTGAAGTGGGAATGTGGGGTGCTGGGCTGCTTCTGGTGGTGTCTGTTGCAAAATCCAGATTTAAAGAGGCTAGGCTTTTTGTTGGGGAAAGCCCCATCCCTGCTCTGTTTGCTATATTCACCTCTGCAGCTTGATGAACAGGTGTCTGAAGGCCTGGTTCATGTTGGAGGGAATTTTTTTGTGGTTGTCTGATTTGATTCTTTTGCTTGTAAAATGTAGTACACAGCTGCTGCTGCTGTTGAAGAACAGTTGAATTCTGGTTTTATTGACCGACCGTAGGCTAGGGGCAGCAAATCATCAACCGAAGGATCTTTGCTGTGGAGTTTGATGTTAGTCTATCACAGCCTATCTGCCTGCAGGATTTGCTGGAGATCTTCACTGGCCTTCAGGCTTTCAGATAATGAAGTGGGAAGGCAGTAACTCCTGTTTGGTTGCAAGGAATCATACTGGGACTCTGCTCTCTTTTAAAAGAGGACATATTTGGCCTCCTTGGAAATTTGAATGAGCATTGAACTTGCCACAGGTAACGTCATGTACAAGTAGTAAGAAAAAGTAAAGTTTCGCTCATTTCATTCTCATTTTCATGCAAGGAATAATCAAGAGTGGAGTAAAAGTAGGATGGCCAGCGTTGCAATGCCTGGCCCATGTAAGGCAGGGAAGAAGGCCCCAGGGTCTGTCCTTGCCAGACTTTGACATTCAGAGGCCTTCATGAAGAGAAGCAAATGCGGTGAAAAAGTTGGAGGGCCCTCCCTGTTTAGAAGAACAGTGGCTGCATTTAGTGAAAGAAGAGTTAAATCAAGATAGGAAAAGAGCTTTTAAAAGTATTAACTTCCAAGTAGGATGGCCTGCCTCCATGGCATAACACTTCTGCTGGAGGGATTGTCATTCATTTATGAAACCCTAAACTAGGTGGGCCATAGTTGTGGGTCACCTGGAAAGGCCCTCTTGGTGGTCTCATGCCAGGTGGCTTGAAGAAGCATGGTTGTCATTTTGATTCAGAAAGGTTCAAGGAAACTCTTCTTCAAACAATGTGTGAATTCACTTATAAAACCCCATATGAGAAGATCACCATCTACTGCAATGGCAGCAACGGGGAGTTGGACAAGACGGGGATTAGAGGTATTGTTAGTGGCCACTCCAGTGAAATCTTGTATCTTGATGCCCTAAAGGTGTGTTGGCATCCTTTTGTCAATCTCTAAATGATGTGTGGTGTATTGGTTGTGTGGTGATTTGTACTGTTGAGCAAGAGCAACAATGCCTCTGTTTCCCTTCCACTCCCATCTTCCCAATTTGTTCTGCTGAAATGAGAAAAGCTCAAGGGTAACTAGAAATGGCTCTCGGAATGGAAGGACCTTATTACAGCTATTCAGCAAATGCTTGGAGGCACAATCATATTTAATCCCAAGTGTGTGTCTTTTGCAGCTGGCCCAAGTTGGTAAAGCTTTTTAGGATTGCTAGTAAAAGGCAGTCCATGCAGTGTGCCCTGTTCCCTGCGTCTTCCCTTCTCCTGGATTTATTTGGATCATCCGTTTTTCCATTTTTCTTTTATATTTTATTTGTTGGAATTGCGAAATCTCACCTTCCATCAAGAAGGCAGTTGTGGCAGTATATAGTGAGTCTGGCATATTGGTGGGCTAGCCATTTGTGGATTGGATCTCCTGGGGATCACCGTATTAGCCAGTGGTGCCAATTAGCCACATTGCGACCCATTGATTAATATGGGCTTGATCTCCCAATCCATGGGGAACCAAACCCCACTGGATGGGAAGGGCCTGCTGTGCCATGAAGGATATCAGCACATCATTTAAAGCAAAGGAGAAGGAAATGGAACAGAACCATATACTGAAAAGTGTCACCAGTGAATGAGGTTAAAGTGTGCCTTAACATTAAAAGCCTTTTGTGTCTTTTAAGTCTGTCCAGGGCTCTCCAGGGATGGCATGGAAGGAGATGGTCCCTCAGGTATTATTTATTAAACTAAGTGGACGTACTCCATATATTTAAACTGAAATGTTTGATTCGGAAAAGAATTCAAACTACATCTCATGTGGTTTGAATGTTTAAATAAATTCATAGATTTACCTGGCAGTTATTTTTATTGGAGTCCTAGTAAGTCAGTTAAGAGAAAAGTGTTTTATTTCTCTTACACTGTTAAAAATTTATAACATAGCATTGAAAACTGTTAGCTGAAGAACACCCCAAGAGCCGTGTGTTAAAAATACAGATATTTTGTCGCTGCAGTCATCTGGAAAATTAATTACAAGTTTGACGTTGATCAGTCTGACTAAGATTGGTCTCATTTATTATGTTATTAGTTAATTTTATGAAACATTGTGGTTTGAAAAGAAGAATCTTCTCTTCAGAAGAAGGTCGAAAATGTCTACGCCATTGTTGAATGGAACCTTCCAGGAATTATAAGGCAAGGTCCTGCTTGAACAAAAAGGACCCGGTCCTCCCCAAATGTGCCTCTGATGAGGTATGGTCTTTCAGGCAGCCTGGACCCAAGCTGTACAGGACACTAAGGGTCAGAACGAGAAACAGGCCCAGTACCTTCACTGCAAGTTGGTGCACTTAGTCTAGAAGAGCAGCACACCATTTCTGGAAGCCTTTTTCTCACCTTGGAGTAGCCTTCTTTTTGCCAGTCCTCCTTAGCGCCACAATTGCATTCTTTTTAATAATAATAATAATAATAATAATAATAATAATAATTTATTTCTGTTTCCCGCCTCTCCCAATGGATCGAAGCAGGATTACAAGCATAAAACCACAATAACATATCATCATTTAAAAATACAATTCATGACACTAAAAGCATCATCTAACATGCGGTATTACAGCCCAAAGTAGGATCTCTTCCGGCAAGTTGTTCCATAACTTAGGGGCTATGGCTGTATTCGCTCTGTGGGACGTTGTTGTTAATCTGATCTTTGAGTCTTCTAATAAGTTCTTCCCAGATCTTCTGAGGGTCCGGGGCGGATTGTGTAGGGAGAGGCCTTCCCTCAAGTAACTTGGGCCCGAGCCATGTAGGGCTTTAAAGGTAGTAACCAACACTTTGTATTGCACCCGGAAGCTGATTTTCTTTTTTCTTTTAAAACAATAGGGTATCCATTTCAACATAAGGCAGCTTTTGCCCCCTAGTTATTACCATGCATCTAGATATTACTCTGCAAATGTGCGTTCTTTGTTTTAGGTTCTTTTTGCTTCTCTGCCTTTTATTTACTTCCTTCTTCCATAATTATTGTTAAAGTGAAGTGCTCCATCTGCAAAGGTATGTGTGTGTGTGGATAACGTTTCAGGGCTTGGAAAAAAACCTAGTGCCCAGGAGCAAACCTAAACAGTACAAACACAGTCACTCCAGGGCTCTGTATTTGAAAAAGGACCAGCTATCTGCCTCCACCTCACTGGAAATGGCACTGGTATGTATGGCTGCTTTGTTCCTTTTCAAGCACACATTGAGCTTTCTACCTGTCACTCAGCCGGCTATTTTTAGTCCTACTACCACTTTCAGTCCCCCCCCCCTCCATCTTTTAGACACCGAGCCTTTTTGTTGGAATATTCTTAGATATGTTTGATCTCGCTCAGTGATTTGAGCTGGGCTTGTGACTTAAGCAGTCTGCCTCGTGCATTTGGTGCCTTTTTTAAATCTCTCATCCGTAAAGTGAATGGGGACTGGAGGGGGCTGCTTGAGGTGTACTCCAGCGTCTGGCACAGAGTGGCTTGGAAGTCAGCCCCTTCCCAATCTACATACCGGCCTCCTTTAACTGCTCTCAGCCTGGGAATAAAGGTGTTGGGAACAGAGGAAAGAGGCAGGCTCTGAACCGGCAGCCGCAGAGAGTTGCGCGGGAGTAATTGCGTCGGGGAGTTCTGCCATCACATTATTATATAGCGAGGACTTGATAGAATTAATCAGCTTGTTTATGATCCAGAAGAACTGCACACTAGGTAAATGAGGGACAAGATGTTCAGCCCAATATGTTATTTTTTCAAATCTTCAGGAGAAATGTCTTGAATCGGATAATCAGGCTGCAGTCTGTCTCCAATGACATCTTTATTTCCTCGCTCTCAAAAATACTTCTCTCGACTCCCAACATCACCTAGAGGGATAATCTAGCAATTCTGCCTAAGAGCAATAACTTCATTAAGTACATTTCTTTGTCCTCATTCATAGCCTGCCCACGAGCGACACTGGCTGTTTTGGAGAGGCATTTCCTATTACTGTAGCCATGGCTTCCTTCCCATCACGTTTTTTGGTTCTAAATACATATGGTTTGCCTGTTAGTGACCCCGTCCACGTATGTGGGGCAATGGGGCAGCCAAAAGGGTTGGGCTGTGACGCAGTGCTTACTCTCAGCGCTGGCAAAATAGCTTTAAAAAGAGATGCCAAGCAGTGTGCTAAGACCCAATTAATAGCTGGAGTGGCTTACTTTGGACTGGTAGCTTGGAACTTCCAAGTGTTATGTAGCAGGGAAGCCCACTTCTTGCAAATGCGCACTTGACCTTCAGGCAGTAGATGTGATGGCTTCTACAGACAAAACATTTTGGGGCACAAAATCAACTGGGATATCTTTGTATTGGAAGAAAGTTGAGTCCAGGATTTTCCAATTGGACACGTGTCAATCACCCACAATAAAAATTAGGCAGGAGCAGAAATATATGTTTGACAGATATCCAGAAATAATCCAGCATTCTTGTCTGCTGTCAAGTTGACTTTGACTTGTGGAAATACCTCCAAGAGCCGTGGTCTCCATGGTTCAGATCTTGCAGACTCAAGAGTAAAGCTGCACGCAGTACATGTGGAATAGATCCATATGTGGTGCAGCTTCCCTCTTTCCTGTCTGCCTTCTACTTTACTTAGCATTGTTTTTTCCAACGAATCCTTTATTCTCATGATATACCCAGAGTATGACAGTCTCAGTTTAGTCACATTGGCTCCTAGTGTGACTTCAGGCTTGGCTTGCAATATCCCCAAGAGATTACATGAGCTGTGCCAATGCATGTTAAGACATGCATTGCTAAAGGCTTTTCCTTGGGAGGCTCAGCCAGATGTTTCAGATCCAAAGCCCCTTAAAGTATGCAGTGAAGCCTTCCTTGCTGTGCCTTTTGCTGGTCATTGACCAAATAAAACATATTCATATTCCTTGCTGTGCCCTCACAGTTGTGTGTTTTATCTGCAGGCTTCACTTTGCCAATCTGGATAGCAAAGGTGTATCCCTGCCCGGGGGTCTGCCACTCAACTGTATGTCAAGATACACATTTCAGAAACAAGGATGAATGCTCTGTATCAGAACAGAGATAGTTAAAAGGCCTCTAGTTCCAGATCCCACTTTTTGGGCTTGTCTAAAGATTTAAGTACCAGTAAAGGAAAAGAAGGTGTGCAGACGTGGGGAGAGGGGTGTGATTTGCTGTTGTGCGCTCTAAAGTTTTATGGTCCGTGTTGCCTCCTTTGGGGAGGATGTAGTGCAAGGAATGTGAATGAGGCTATAAAATTACCAAGATTTTATTGTGTGTAATTAATTCAGGACTCTTTTGTGGACTTTTATAGGCTGCCCTTTTTTGGATTTTTATCCCCAAAGTGCAGATGTGAATTCTTTGCGGGTGTTGGGGTGCTCTCCAGTCCAAGTTGGGTCCTGGCGCTGCGGAATGGTTTGGAGCTGACTCAGACTTAATTTCAACCTGTCTGTGTTGTACATAATGGTAAACCAGAATAGCTGGTTTGTCTTCCTTTCCTGGGAGTGAGCAAGGGGCTAAAATAGCCGACTCTTTTCCCTGTTTGCACAAGTGGGTACAGGAAACCAGGAATTGAATATGAGCCCGGGGCTCCTGGTTTGTTCTCAATTATAAAGGTTTATAGGCTAGGAATAAGTCAGGGTTGTTTACTCACTTTTGAATTACATCTTCTTTGAGAGCAACAAACCAGCAAATGAGATTCAAAAGTCACATTATGGCCCATTACAAACGGGCCTAAAAGTGCGCGCTCCGTGCGTGCTAGGGTTAGAAAGGGGCGTCCTTTCCGGACACCCCCAACCCTAACATGCGCGGAGCATGCACAAAATGGCGGCGGCCGTTCCACACGGCCGCTGCCATTACGACGTCACGACCACGCCGCCTCCAAATGAGGCATCGCGGACGTGACGTCTTTGCGCCGCACAAGGGCGCTTAGAGCGCCCTTTATGCAGCGCAAGAAGGAGCTCCGTTTCGGAGCTCCTTCTTGGCTTTGCGTCACTGGGCGCAGCCTTCAGACAGCTGCGCCAGCAACGCAGAGGAGAAAGGGGCCAAGTGGCCCCTTTCTCCTCCTCCCCGCTGCCGCCGCGGGGTGTCCTTGGGGCTTGAAGCCCCAAGGACACCCCTTTCCAGGCTGCAGGGAAGAGGCCTTTTGCCGCTTCCCCACGGCCCAGAAAGCGGCGGATCGGGGCCTCAGCGGCTGCCACTCTAGCTGCTGAGGCCCCGATACACCGGGGAAAGGGGCGGGTACAGGCCACCGCTTTTTGGCGGTCTTTAACCCGCCTATGTTTCCTGCTTCTGGGTTTTTTCCCTTGCTTGAGTAAAGGTAGGAACTGGGAAGCATTCAGACCAATGTGCTGTAGAGAGTAAACTATGGTGCGCTGTCGTTATGCACGAGAGGCGGTGCTTCCTGACGTGCCTTGCCCCTCACGTGTAACGAGTATGTCAAAATGGCGGCGCCACATACAGATGGGCGCCGCCATTTTGACCTCGCAGATGCACAGTGTCCGGACATCACGCACCGGAAGTGGCACCGCGAGTGCGCACCTCGCGCCTTGCGGCGCCTCTTCCGGGTCGTAGGAAGAAGTGCCATTTTGGTGCTTCTTTCTTGCTGCGCCCACGAACCACACGGTTTGGCTGCTGCAGTTCCCGGACGCAGCAACTGGCAGCGTCGCGAGACTGCCCGTTTTGGGCAGTCTGTAACGTGCCTATATTTATTAAATAATTCTGGCTATTCATTATGGTCAAACATTAGTGTTCCAATGAAGATGTGACTACGATATGGTAAAAAAAGGAAGCCAGGAGGTTACAAAGACAGCTATTGCTGTTGCCTTTTCCTGGTGCCCTCCATCCTAAGGACTAATAGGTTTAGAAGGTATATGAGATGTCTGCCAGCAATCAAAGTTGAATCTAGCCCTGCTCTTTCCTTTTCTTCTTCTGTTCTCCATAACTTCCTTTCCTCCTCCACCATCTTCATATCCTTTGAGTCATGACCCTTGTGGTGTTTGTACAGTTTCTAAAAGGGTTTAAACATTCAGTTGGATTTATTGGCTGTTGTTGGTCCCAGCTTTTGCTTTTGAGCACAAAGACCTTCTGGGCAATATGTCGTAACTCCTATTTCCCCAGTGTACCCCCCAGGAAGGGTACATTGCATAGGTCTCTCTTTCCCACCACTTCTACATTTACGGCTCTGTGCGCTCTTTCTCTTTCTCTGCACAGGCATCTTCTTCCCAACTGCTCTACCATTCTTCCTCTGCTGACAGAAAGTCCATAGTAGATGGGGAAGAGTATTTGAGGCCATTGAGTTCAGCGGGGTTTATTTCCATTGAGTTCAACAGGGTTTATGCCCTGATAAGTCCCTGTAGGATTACAGTTTTATACAGTGGATCTTTGTTATACGCTGGGGTTTGGTTCCAAGATCCCCCGTGTATAACAAAATCCATGTATGCTCAAGTCTCATTAAGTATAATGACATAGCAAAACGGTGTCCCTAATAAAAAATGGAACATCAAGGTAAATTTATACTTTTTTGGAACATTTTCAAACCGTGTACAGTATGCTTAAATCCGTGTATAAAAAATCCGCGTATAAGAAGGACCGACTGTACTGGGTTTTTAATATAACTCTCCCAAGATTAATCTGAGCTCTTGCCTTTTTCTTTTTGCTGTCCCTTGGAATCTCTCTTTGGAAGCACTCTTGTACCCTCAGATCTTCAAGTGAGCAACTCACCCTTTTCTCTGTAATAATGATTGCTACTACGACTTACTTTTGTATTGCACCAAAAACATGCTTTTGTTCAGCCATTAAGTTAAAGTGTCTTCTTGTCTTGTGGTTCATTCTGTACATCTTGACCTGCAGCCTTGGTGCTTTGCTTTCTTTAAGCAGGTTCTCTGGCTTCTCAGCGGTCAAGTCCAAAGGTTTGTCCCTATTTGCATGAATAACTGGAGGCCTTCCCCCCCAATTCTGCATGAGCTCCTTCCAGTGTATCTCTTAAGGATAGCTTTCCTCTGGGATATTTTGTGAATTTTTAACTCTGGATTTTTATTTTGCTGTAAGCCACTTTGACTCCCAAACTGGGAGAAAGGTGGGATAGGAATAAATATAACAACTACAACGACAGGCATGAGTGATTCAAGAGTCCCCATATGCTTTCTCGCCCCTGCGCCATGTGTAGAAATTATGGTAGTGTTTCAGAGGGAAACATCTTTGCTCAGAATTGTTCGGTCATGCAGTTGACATCTTGATACAGATTTTGAGGCAGGAAAATGGCCTTTCACTGAAAGCCTGTAAAAATTCAGCTGTTTGCTCATAACGCTAATAATAGTATATTGACAACCTTCTTATTTACAATGTTAAATTTCAATTCACTGTTGCTGCATGGTTAAAGGCCGTCTTTAGCCTCCTTGAGTCCCAGTCTTGGAGAAGGAGAGTGGAATATGAATGAATAAATAAATAAAGTGAGGGAGTACTGTGTCTTCCCCATCCCCAAATTGAAACTGCTGTCCTGGCCCTGCCTTCCCTCCTGCACTAAACCTGATGCTCTTGGAACTGGAAATGGCTGATCTTAGCTCCTTGTGAGAGAAGACATTTTCCAAATGTCTTACTTCAGGCCATATGGAAAGTTTCATTCCCTATTAAGAGTGGAAATAGAGAAACATTTGGAAATTTCAGCTGATGGCAATCTGCTTTGTAGCAGCATAGGATGCTAATTTTTATCTCCCCCCCCCCCACTTCCTTATCTGCAAAATAAATGTATCCCATGTGAATTACCACTTATTACAGAATGCATTATCCTGCCCTATCTTGGGCTCCGAGGTGATAAACTCCGACTTGCCTTATCAGTTGTGCTCAACCCACATCATCTGGTATGTTGATAATATTGATAGAGGAATTCATTGTCAGGTTGCTTGTACTGCAGTTGTGGTTCCTCTTTCCCTTTTCCTGACTGAAGGGCAGACTTGTCCTTAATGCTCTCATAATTTATTTAGAAAGTGCCCTGAACACTAGGTGCTGCGCAACGCAATTACTTTTAAAAGATAAGCCCTGCAGCCATACAGGCTTCCTGCATCTCCGGGTCCCCTTGGGTTTCAGTCCCCACCTGGCCATGCTCCAGGACACTTTGGGCACCCATATTGGTGCTGTTACCACATTGCTGTCTTCAGGAGGGGCTAGCAATGGCCGGAGCTGGGCTCCATGATGGGAGGATGTTGTCCATCTTCCGCAGCAGGAGTGTGCCTTGCCCAAGGCTGCTGAGTGGAGATTTGGACTTTGGCCTGCCACTGTCCCAGTACTCAGACCCATTTGCACACTCTCACACACAACCAGGCATGCCAGATTTCAATGTAACTGTGGGACGGTGATAAATAGGTGTAATTAAAATCCAAAGTACACACAATCGAAATCAGAAATCAAGTTATGAAGCTCCCTAATTAGATGTGAGTCAAACCAAAAATAACATTCTTATTCCATCTGAGACTGCAAGTGAAACCAAAATGATGGCTGTAATTAAATGAAATCACATTGCGTGCTTTATTGCTTTTTTGTAATCAGATATTTTTAGTCCAACTACTTTTGTCTGTTGGAGAGTCTTTTGAGACTTAAACATCATGTAAAACTAACATGACATCTTTTCCCCCCCTCTTCAGATGGTCTAGTAAATAACAAGTAAAACGTGCTTAATCAGTTCCCTGTTGATTTAGGATGCTGAGAAAATTTCAGATTGGAATTGAGAAAACCCACATGACTTAGCCTCTGGCGTGTGAGCTCTGTTGACTTGCAGGAGCCTGTGGTGCTTTTGACCAGATGCAGACGCTTGAGTCCCCGGAGACCATGGCTCTTGGTCCAGAATTGGTCACATTAGCATAGCAAAGAGTAGCTCACTTAATACTAGAATCCAAGCACCTGTTCAATGCAGAATCTCCAACTGGAGCAGTGACTCCCATACTCTAGCCTTCCAGGAGTTTTGGACTAGAGCCCCCAGAATCCCAGACCATTAGCCAAGATGGTTGAGGCTTTTGGAAGCTGAAGTCCAAAACACCTGGAGGACCAGAGTCTGAGAATCGCTGAGCTAGAGTCATCTTAGCAGGGAGCTGTCCAGCTTCTTTTTGAAGACATCCAGAGAAGGAGATCCCTCCATTGCTGAACCACGCGAGAGGTTCCCTTCTGACGTTCAGGCAAAATCTCCTTTCCTGTAACTTCAAGCCATTAGACCTGATTCTACCCCTCTGCAGACAAACCTGCACCATGGTGTCTCTCTTTTTGCTGTAACGCTTGGATTTTATGGAAATGGTGGATGGGGAAAAGTATTGGAGGTTGCATGCATTGCTCCATGGTCTACCTTGCCAATTCTGAGCCAGAGCTCAATATGCTTCACTATGACATGAGGCTTTGTCACCAGCATATGTTTTTTAAAATTCTTCAAGAGCCCACAATTTAGTTGTCTTTTATACAGACAGCCTGTAGTACTAAGTTGTGTTTCTGTAGAAAGGAAGCTAAAATGGAAGCTAAGAGCAAATGGAAGGCATCTCCTTAGTTGGGTTTCTCCTCGGGCCAAATTATCCAAAGCTTGGTTTTCTGTTCCAAGGGTTTATGGGTCTGCCAGGTCTTATCTGCCTGGGGTGGTTGTTTTGCAGAGATGGAAGAAGTTTGGCCTCTCCTGCTTATGGACAGCCTCAATGCTAAGTAAGCCCCTGAGTTTAGAGAACTGTCACAAGACTGAGACAAGTGTTTGGCTTCTCCGATGGCCAGCAGCCATGGCTTTTTTCAAGTCATAAAGGAAATTTTAAAGGTTACAGAGTGGAATTTTCACCATATGTCCCCAACATTGGGGTTATGTTGCATTAAAGGGCTATCTTAAATAGTTGCAAACCTTGTTTCTGATGCAAATGAGTCATATTTACTTTCCCCCCCCACTTTCAGATGATCATGGGAACAGCAATGGAAGTCATGTAAAAATCTTTTTACCGAAGAAGCTGCTTGAATGTCTACCAAAATGTTCCAGTTTACCAAAAGAGAGGCACCGTTGGAACACAAATGAGGTAGCTAGATCTAATTTATGTGACTTCACACTGGTTTGTTTGAATCCGAAAACACTGGAATTAGAATTGTGTTTCGAACTATTCTGCCACCGTTAAGATAAATCTCATATTCTGCAAAATGTGTAACTCGAATCATAGCGTTTTATTTTAGCATGGGGTTTGACTTGTTTGTGGGTATTTTTTCCCATTCCCTCTACACCATGTGGCAGGTGTTGGCATTTGTTTGCATATCTTGCATTTCTCTTCTCTCCGTGGCATAGTTGAAATCCGTATGTATTTGACGCTCTTACATTTGTCAGGAACAAATGGAGGTGTTGTTGCTTTAGTGCACCACTGTCTCAAATGTAGATTTGATCAAAGATAGGAGGACAATGGTAAACTTCTCCAGAGTAGCACTCTGGCCTGGCTTTTAAAGAAATGGACAGACTCCTCTATGAGGACATGTTCTCACACTGTTTGTTAAACCAAACCTTTTCGGTTGTCATCAGACATGATTTATGTGTGACAAAGTCTGTTAAGTGTGGGTAAAAACCCACGCACTTTTAATTTCCAGGGGCTGTTTAGGTCCATGACTTTGAGTGAAATAATTTTGGAAACTACTCAGTTTAAGCAACCCCAGTAAACAAGGCCACTAAACAAGCTTAGGTTTTATGAGAATCAGAATCTTTTAGAAGTGGTGAATGTGTATGGCTAATAATCTCTGTATGTGTGGATTTAGTGGTCTATTTATCCCTTGTAAGAGTTGTGTTACCAGTTGCTGAAGTAGCCAGAGTTAAAAAGGTTTGCATGTAATTGGTTTCAGCGGGAAGTTTAAGTGCTTAATGCATTGGATTCAGTAACATGGCAGCATTGCAGCCATGGTGTTGAGCAGCAAAATAGTAGGTACTTACAGAGATGGAATAAAGTTTCAGGCTAGATTAAACCTGGATCCACCTGTCCTTTGGTGGCAGTTTGAGCCTTACTTTGTTCCTGTTCTTTGACATTTTACAACTGGTGACTCTTGTCTGTTGGTTGCATCATCTTTTCCCTTCTTCTCTGAAACAAGTTCTGCTAGACCATCGCTCTGTATTATCTTTGGCTATTTGTCTTACACAGTTGATTTGTATCTCTGTAATGTAGTAAATTTACATTGCTGCAGTACTATTTGCTAACCATTGTAAATACAATTAGAAAGTTCTGTTGCAAGTTTTTTTGCAGATGGTTAGAGAAGGAAAGTCAGCATTTCGTAAAGGAAGCCTCAAATCTGTCAGCCAATATCTTTTTTTTTAATTGTCAGAAGTATGCTCTCGCTTAGATTTTGACCCTCATTGGTCTTTTCTTTTCACTGGGAAGTGATGAAAATAAAAATGAGTCCTTCATAGGGATTTGCTCCACTAGCCATCCTAGATTAGCTACTTATTTCTGGAAACAGGCACTCCTTGGGCATTTGGCCCTTCTACGCATCTGGAGAAGAGAATTCCTAGTTGAGTGAGAAGCTATGCGATATAGTAAGTTAGATGCAGGATCTGATCTTAACGTTCTCTGTGCAGGGAATGAGTGAGTTGTACAAAGGAAGTACTCTCAGAAATGGGAGGCAGAAATTCTGTTCACCAATTTGTAGGGCTCCTTTTTCTAGTTCCTCCAGGTTGAACAAATAAAGAATCCTTAACAATGGCTTTCCATTTTTATGATCATGGTTAGATCATTCAACATTACCTGGTGGGAGCAGGCTTACAAATGAGAGGAAGGCACCCAGGTGAGGTTGGTAGCTTTTGCTGCTTAGATTCATATCTTCCAGGGTCTTTTCTGGATGGCTGATGTTCATTCACTTTGGAGGAAACTCTTCCAACATGACTGCAGCTTATCTGCCGGAGTTGGGGATGGGAGAGAGTCGATGTGGAAATCTTCTTTTCCAGGAAAGAAGCAAAAGTCATGTCAGCAGTTGTGCTGGAGAGATTGTACCTTCCGTGGGCAAGCAGTAGAACAAATTGCAACCACAACTTATACTGTAACTTGCTTTGTTACCAAAATGACATTAATCGCAAGTGTGTGTCTATGTGTTAGCTCCTCTGTGTGCGTGTGTGTGTGTTCGGCTTTGAGTTATGTAGCATAAACAGTTGTATGATCAGGCAAGAAGCAAATGGTTGGCTTTGCAGATGGTGTTCTTGAAGTTGAGGATGCGTCTTTATTGAGAGATTAAAGCAAATAGCTTGGAAGTTCTGAGCTGTAATTTCATCTTTATTGCTGTCTCTCAGAAGAAAGAGCAGTTGGCTGACCATAAGCACATTTCCTCATCTCTGAAATGGGCAGAACAGCTGTAGCCCAGGATTCTTGGGAGAGAGATGGAAACTTACAAAAAGACAACAACAAAAGACCTTCTGTTGTGTAAAATAACTCTTCTCATGTGGAGAAAGAGGACATTTCAGATTGTACAGAGATGTGCTGTGAGATAGTTGCTATTTATTGCAACTCTACGCTGAACATTTGATGGACTTCTTGTACACACATGCATATCGGTAGATCTAAATGCTATCTTGTTAAAAACCACTTTTGTAACTCCTTTTTTTCTTTTTTGGTCCTCAAATGAATGCTCTGGATAAGGGGTCTTCCCTTTCCAGACTGGAAATTGGAAATTATTGTAGGTTTATTTTAGCTGTCTCATTGTCACTGTATGCCATCGAGATGTACTAATCTGCAAGCGTTTGATATTTTGGATGGTAAAAGTTGCTTTGTATGACCATCCAGGGCCTACATCTGCTGCCCGTTAACTCTCACAGCAGTATATGATGCATATCAATGTATATGCCTCTTAAATAATTCCTCTTACATTTAGGCGAATATGCAGCAGTTGTGCTGGCTCTCTAGCAAACTAACCCTTCTGTACTTTTTTGCTTTTGGGAGAATGGTTGCTACACAACTCTCCAGGCCTGAAATTGTGAATGCCTTAAAAACATGCAGACGCCAGTGTCGCATCCACAGGGCCCCTTCTCACTTGCTAATAGTATTGTGTGCTGTTGATACAATACACAGCAGTCCTCTGTTAACATGACGTCCATCAAAACTGGGCTTGAGCTTGAACCTGATTTAAATTTTAATGCTGCTTTTTCTCACCCAAAAGTGCTCAGAGTAATATAAACATACATTCAGTCCCCATTTGTATTGCAAAGCTAGGAGAGAAGGGACCATTAGCCATCTGGCCAGCCATCTTGACTGGGGAAAGGACAACTTGTGTCCCTCCAAAGGTTGTTGGCCTGCATCTCCCATCAATTCACCTGGGATAGCCAGCCATGACAGTGGACAACGGCTGCTCCAGGGCTGCTTCCTTCAAGAAGAAACACGTATCATCCATCCCTGATGTTGACTGTGAGCGTCATCTCCACTTATTCCATCTTGCAGCCATGATGTGGAGAAGGGGGCAAGGAGCCTTTCATTTAGCTGGCCAGCCACTTGGCAAAAGCTGGATCTAGACACAAGCTTGAAGGTCAATGTTAGGCCAGATGGACTTCTTCACTTCATCTTTTTAACAACTGCCAGGGAGCAAGCGCCCAAGAAGTGTCCTATTGCCCAGAGGAGACAGTGTTGTGGCATGGCTGGTTTCAGAGAGGTTTAGCACCGCTGTCAGGGAAGTGAGTGGGTGCGTAGACTGCATGGATGCCCTTCTGCAGGTTTGCTGCCTCTGAGCATTGTATAACGCAGTGCCTCTGTGATAGAAACACAGAACAATCAGGACTTGACTGCCAGAGGCTGTCAGTTTAATTTAGTGCAGACATTAATTGTTCTTATTTGCAAAGAATTCCAAATACCTACTGTATGCTAGCAGAAATTGTTTTTACAATGGAGTTCAATGAGAGCAGGCTCCTTCCTGGTGAGGTTTCTGAAATCCCTCTGCGCGGGGACAGCTTTGCCTCTTGGCTTGCACAGTGTCTTTCTGTCTTGACAGAGTTCATTAAATTGACAGAAACTGAGGCTACCTGCTGTTAATCACAGGCACAGCTGTCTATTGTGGAGTTCAGAGCTGGAGTAAGGGAAGGTACTGGAGCGATTTCTCTCCGCCAAGAAACTTCAAAGCCGCAGACTTGCTATGTGTTTAAGAATCAGTGGTATAAGCAACTACGTTTGCGCGTCTTTAGTTCAGCGGTACAAAAGACACCCTCCTGTGGACTCCCATCGTTCGTGTGCCGAACACCAAGCCAATTTGTACTGCACACAATAGCAATGTCTTGCGTTTAAAAAATGCACAGCCTCAATAACTTGATAAATTCAGCTGCCCAATCCACGTTTTAGTGGGTATTATTATGATGATTATTTTCCCACAAGTGGTCCTGTGAGTCTTTTGCAGCTTACGGTTATTTTTGCTGCCTTGAATCCCATTTTGGGAGAAAGGTGGGATACAAATCCAATACATAAATGAATAGAATAGTAGTGGCCAGGTCTTTGCACCTTAGCTTTGGCATCCACATTTTGATAGCTGAGTAGTTTGTTGGTCAAGGGAAGAAGGCTAATGGCTTCTGGGGGGCAGGCAGGGACACCGACAGGCCTGTGAATTTGTGGGGCAGCCCACAGGGAGGAGGGCTGGAGCCCTCCCATTTCACTTTTGCCTGGGACTATCAGCCACCGCTCAGTGATGGAGCTCATACTTTCCATAGTCTGTCCTTGGCAGAGCAGCGAATTAAAAGGAGAGCCTGATTAGAGGCATTCGGAAATCAGGGCTGGAGACTTTGGAGCTTCGTTGTCAGCCCAGGAGACAGGACTGGTCTTGGGTCGAGAGAACCACATGGTCTCTCTTGACAGTTTGCTAGGACAGCTTCAGGTCCTCAAAACCGACACCAGTAGACACAGTTGTCAACTTCTCATTTATATATCTTTCTGAGTGAGAGAGGCTCACTCACTAGTTGGTTGCAATAATAGCTGGTTCAAATTTAGATGGCTCTGTTAGACTGCCAAGGTGTATTTGTTAAAGTTCTTTTGCGCAATCAGTGTGTGTTTTGCTCAGTAAAGGATGAAATGGTTTGGGGCAGCAAGGGAGACAAAGACTAGGTGCAGAAGAAGCAGGAAATCCATGAACATTGGTGTGTTTCCCCCCCAGGATATCACAGGCAGAAGGACAGGTTGGGCAAGGCCATGGAGGAAAGGAGCCCTGTACAGAGGAGATCAGGGTTGGACAGAGATTTAAGAATGGTCTCCACACAGTCAGAGGGATGAGAGATCACTAAGTCTGGGAGAGGAATGCTGGACAAAATGTACAAAGGCAGAATGAGGCACTGGAGAGCGAGAAGGAAGACTGCAGGAGATGAGTCAAGGGGTAGCCAGGGCATGGAGCAGTGGTTTTGCAAACAGTGTGGAAACACACATTAAACTAGGGCAGGAAGGAAGAGGAAGAGTGATGCAGAGCTTTGCGCCTGCAGGGCTTGGGAGGAAAGATGAGAAGATCACTTGGGGAAGGCTGAGCTTGAGAAGATGTCACAGCATCCAAATGGAGATACCAGCCAGGCATGGAGAGGTGGGTTAGACATTTTGGGGCTAGAGGAATCGATCGTTGGGGTACTGGTGATCCTGAAAACCATGAGATGTGGTGAAGCTACAGAGGATCACACTGATTGTAGAGAGAAGATGGTAGCACTTTCCTCTTTCTTGAAATATTTCTGAGTGTTAGGAGATGTTTTAGCTCCCGGCTACAAAGGAGTGACCTTAGGTCCCTTGATCCCAGGTCTCCTCTGGGCCATCTGTGACGTTGTGCCAAAATTGATCTTGCTCAGTTTTGGCCTGTGTCCGCTTCCCGAATGGCGTACTTTGTCTTTAAAAGAACCTTGAGGCGGAATTGAAATTCCTCGGTGCGGAGTTAAATTTACATAGTGCCGAATTTGTTGCTAATGTTGCCCTGCTGTATGTTTCCACTCATGTTTACCAAATTAGCAAGCGCTCTGAGTAGGCTCCGTAATTTCACACAATTGAAAGGTTATCATTCTGGTTGATTTTTAAACAAACAAAGGCTGCCAACTGGTGGGCTTCCAGAGACAGGGGAGCAAAGGAGGGGTTGTGTTTTCGGGAGTGGGAGGGAGGCCAGCCTCCTTTGGAGTCTCCTCCACTTATCAATCTTGACCGTTATTTTTAGCCATGGGCTCCAATGGCTAGTTGTGCTTATCTGACACAGGAAAACCAATCACATTTTAATGGATCTTTAATGTATTTCTTAAAAAAAAAAATTGAGCGGGCTGCCGAACTGAATTAATATTCCTGAAGTGTGTGTTGCCTAATTGTTATGAATGGACATTTCAGAGGAGCTTCTGATATGAAGCTATGGTCTTGTTGGAAACTGTGAAAAATGCCCACAGACAAGTCGTTTAGTTCCTCGGTGTATTCAGTGAGTGGGTTTTTGCTACCAAACAGTATTGCTGAAGGAGAAATCCTGGAGGGATGTGGCTTGGACTGATGCGCTTGTTTGGGAACATGGCTGTTTGGGGGCCTTTTGTGGAAAAGGAGTTGCAGAGTGACTGGCAGATGCAAATGGATCCTTCCTGGGGAGGGGAGTAGTTTAATAGCCATGGTGCTTAAACAGCCCAGTTAATAGTTTACTAAAAGTAGATGAGGCTACCATTTAAAGCACAGGTTTGCTAGCCGATGGGGCCAATAAATCTTCCCCGTTAGTCTAATGTGATGGGCTTTTCATCATTTGCTCATTCAGGGGAGAAAGTGAGACCAATTTTAGCCTTGCTAGTGGCCTGGATTCAGGACTGAGAGGATATTTAAATCTAATACAGTCCCTTGGCTATGCAACTTCCAGTCTGCCTATTACAAGAAGAATGATCCTGGCTAAGGGCTCCATTCAAAGTGTCGGTCTGCTTCCCTCCATCCAAGTACACTGTAAACCCAATGGGCTTTACATGCAGCTGCCTCTGCTGTGGGACTGTGGCCTTGGGCTGTTGCCTGGTGCCCTGCCTGTTGTGGCCATACTCTCTTTTTCATGGCCAAGTGTGGCTGGAAGTGTGTGTGCTCCTCTGCAGCATTGACAGGGTGGCATCCTTGGCGTGTTGCTTATCTTTGCTAGGCTTCCCGGAATAGAAACATGGGCGTAACAAGATTGTAGGTCAGGCAGGACAGACTCCCAAGTCTTGATAAAACTCACACTGACTGAGACAGGCTTCTCTCTGTTCTTTGCTTTTACTCAGCACCACTGAAGATGCAAGAACAGTGCCTTTTCTACTGGGACACAAGGACTCAAGCCAAGTTTTGGAAATCTTCCTCTCTACTTTAACATCTCAGTTCACATTATACCATTTGGTGGATGGAGTAATTCCCTATGAATGGAAGGCCATGGAAACATTTGTCTTCCTACTGTGGGGTTGGCCTACAGACGAATGGCCATTTGGTGGTACTTGGCTGCCAGCGCATCCATTTTGTTGGTTGGGTGCATTCACATACAGGGACAAGCCAGATAGATGTGGGTCCAAATGCAGTAAGTGCCTAGAGTGCTTCACATTTATCTATGTTAGCAAAGACTTCTCTGACAATATACTGCATATGCGTACTTGGAATAAGTTGGCAGGGAACAGTCGTTCAAGAAGAATTGGAAACTACAGATCATTTCTACCATTGTTGTTATTATTTCTCTCCTTGTTTTTAAGAGACAGAAACATTTTCTGGGATATCCTGTTTTGAAAGGATTAATCCTAGCTGCATCAACCCACTAATGCTTTTGAAGTATTCTGGTGGTACATTTGGGCTTCCAGTCGGTGAGAGAGCCTGTTGGCACTGTCATGTGCCCAGTTTGGCTGTCCCGGGGCCTGTGTCTTGTGTGTTGCGTATGTGCCACTGTCTGGTTTGTGGCCATTCTGTCAGTGTTAGGATTTCTCTGGATGCCACTTACAGGAGGCGGCTGTAAACAAGCATTCCCCCCACCTCCCCCAGCTTTCTGGCAGGAGTGATTTGCTTTCTATACAGCGTTCTATATTTGGGTTATATTTAGAATGCTTGGCTTTTCTTTGCAGAAATCAATTCCAGAGTCTTTTTCTTTGATGGGCCCCTTCTTCCTCTGCTGCCGGTCTATTTTCCTTCTCGCCACTTCTCTTGTTGCTTTTGTTTTCTGTGTGAGATTGTCCCCCTTGGAAGCACAGAAGGCAAGATTGAAGAGGCAGCATTTCAGCAACTTAGGAAATGTAATATTCTTCATTCTCAATTCATTTGATAAGTGAGTCAGTTCATCCGCTGCTTTTCTTCTAGCCTCTTGCAGAATTACGTTTAAATTGACTTTGGAAAATAGTAAAACCCTGTGTAAAATACCAGGAGCCTGCAGTACATATTGCAGAACATTTCCTTGAATGCTGATTTCCAGGGGCTGCGTGTTGGGGAGGCAGCAGTAGTTAATTGCTCTTTCTGCCCCGCAGGTAAGCAGAGGAACCACTTAGAGAAGACTGAACAAATGGCTCTAGCATTGCCAGCCCTTCTGCTGGCACACTCTGAGCATGTTTGTGCCTTGCACAAAGGGTGGGATCATGCACGGTGCTGTGGAGCATTCAGATGTAAATCCCCTGGGAACCCAACATTCAGGGCTGGATCTAATGCTTATTCCCAGCAAAACTTAGACTCGTTGCGTGAATGGCCTGGGGTTGGACAAATGGCCCTGGGGATCCTCTCCGAGTCTGTGGCTCTGAGCTCATGTAAGTCCCATTGATTCCAAGTGTCTGCTCTAGTGGGACTAGCCATTGATTTTAAGTGCTCATACTCCCTAGGCCAGGGTTCATTTGTACCATTCATTTGATGGCTTGTGGGAAAGCAAGGATTGTGAGGCTGGATATAGATGTGAAATTTCCATGAAACCAAGGGCAGGGACCAGTTTTTCTCTCCTTGGGGCTGGGTGTGGGGCAGGACCTAAAATCCCATATTGAAATAGATCAGGATAACCTATGTCACCCAGGAGTCCTTGCTCAGTCCATGTTCATGGTACTGTGACACCACTTTAACTGCCTTGGTTCCATTCTATCAAATCCTGGGATTCATAGTTACATGAGATACTTAGAACGCCTTGTGAGACAGCTCTGATCCCTCATCAAACTACATGTCCCAGGTTTCTGTAGGATGCAGCCATGGCAGTTCACATGGAATCATAGGGCTGAAATTTTGCAGGAGGAAAGGGCTCCAGGTATACTTGGATGATGTTGTTGGTTGCTCCAAAGTTGACTTCAACTCATGGCAACCCCATGAATGAGAGACCTACTCAGGTCTTGCAAGTTTAGGGCAACTGTGGCTTCCAGGATAGGAGTCGATCCATCTGGCAAGCTGCCTTTCTCTTTCTCCACTGCTATTTTGCCAAGCATTATTGTCTTTTCCAGGGAGTCATGTCTTCTCTTGGTATGTCCAAAGTATGACACCGTCAGTTTAGCCATCTTGGCTTCCAGGAAGGGTTGAGGCTCTTGGATCCATTTGCTTGTCTTTTTGGCTGAACTCTCCTCCGGCGCCACATTTCAACCAACTGAGCTGTTAATTTAATGCCGGGTGCCATTTTTGCTAGCTTTCTGGATTTAGTTATAAGGTGTTGTCAATGTAGCTTGTATATCTTTTTTTTTAAAACTTAGATTTACAGTTCAAAATCCTTTAAAGTCTTTAAACCTAGCTGGTCTTCAGGTACACAGAGTGGCCATTTTAAGGTCTGGGCTTTTGCCTCTTTGCCAAGGATTCTGATGGGATTAGATAGAAGCAATCTATTGCTGGAAAGCAACTGAAATGAATTGCTTCTGGGTAGCTCAGTTCTGGGATACCTCTTGCATTCAGAGCTACTCGCTGCCTTCAGCCTGTGGCTAATTGAGCCCTTTTCTTAATGTTTTGCCACAGAATTTACGTTTTGGGCTTGAACTGGGTTTGGGTTAGTGGGGGAACATTGCCAAGGGAAGACAGAGCAGCTTGTGCCACGCTTCTTTCCCTGCTCCCCCAGCCATCCATAGATAGATAGATAGATAGACAGATAAGAATCAGTCAGCCTTGCTTATAAGGCTTGTCTGGTTTCTCTGATGCTCGCCTCCCCCCTTTTAAGACTAGAACAGTGGAGGCAGCCGTGCCTCTGAAGGAGGCCTCATACTGACAGGGAGATGGGATATTGATTCTTTCTGTAACGTTCAAAATGGCTTGCGTGCCTTCCAGCAGTGAGTCGTACCTGTGACAGATGCAATATGAGATGAGAATGCAGAGAGAAGTGACATGATAGAAGGCTTGGGTTCCTCTTCCGGAGGCTTTGCGTGCGGGGAGGGGGTGCGGGGACCCCCTCTCGCCCCTCTTTCCTCACTCTCTCTTGTCTCTTTTTCTTTTTGGAGAGAGGCAGTCCTAAAAAAAATGACAGGTTTGGTTTCCGATGCTGGAAACTGCAAGTGATTTTAATAAAACCTAGTATAAGGGGAGGATTGGCCTGACTCCACTCTTGTTTGTATACAGTGTTGGCCGCAGGGTCTTTTTCTCACCCCTTATTCTGGCATTAGCCCACTTGGTTTCAGCTGCTTGCGAGCACAGCGAGGGAGACTTGAGGGAAGAGGGTTGCCCATTATCCCCAAGAACAAGCCCAAATACACTAGCTGTGTTGCCAGATGCCAGCACCATGGAGACAGCATAGAGATGGCATGGGCACAGGGTGGCCAGGGGCTGCATGCAGCCTCTGAAACCCCCATTCCCCACTCCCCAAACCACAAAGAGAGTCCTTGCAACTGTGAAAACACGCCAAAATGCCCACCCAGGGCACCCCAGCACCATGTATTACCCCAAGGTTGCTGTTTTCCTCTTCAGTGACTTCACCTCCTGTCACCATTTTTAGGGGGGCTGCCAGAGGAAAGAGCCCAAGCCTCCTTCCTCAGATGCATTTAGTGGAGCAGAAAGCCCAGGGACAGGCCTATAGAGCAGTCTGTGGGTGGGAATGTCCATAGGAATGCCAGACATGAAGATCTGTTGAAGGGCATCTGTCTCCGCAGCTGGGCTGCAGAGGTTTTGGTGGCCCAACAAGAAGTTCTTCACTCTCTTGCGTTTTTGGGCTTGGGGTGGACTTCAGGTGCTCCTCCGGCTGTTTGCTGTCTCTCCCTCTGTTTGTGAGGCTTTGCTTGGAAACTTGGAAGGACTCAAGCTCCAAATGGGGAGAAGAACAAGCTGGCTGAGATGGTTTAGGAGTCCTTTGCTCACTGCTGAGAACGGCTGGCCTTGGCTTGTCCTGACCCTGTCACTTTCTTCTCCCGGTTGTCTTGCATTATCCATAGGGCAGATATGCAAAAGGCAGTTAACTTTCTCAGGAAAGCTTGAAGACAATTAAATAGTAGGATTGGTGGGAAATGTCTTGGAGAGTCTGATGCATGCCTGGAAAAACAGGTTGAGGCCTGTAGGATGGTTTCTTAGCACTTACACATCTGGGCATTTCAAATTTCGTTCAGGGTTTTGTAAGACACATTTTTGGTGGCGCCTGGCGTAAGCCTCATATAGCGTTTATTGGCCATATTAGGTGAGCTGAACTCTGGATTCTCTCCCGGCCTCATAAACGAAGCTCTTTACAACCGGGGTTTTGTGGGAGATAAAACACATCAAAGACTGTAACACTGTTCATTTCTGCTTGAGTTGGGTATTCCTGTGAGATATGTAAGGAGACATACCCTTGATTATTTTTCAGGACTTGCCACATTTTAAAAGAGCCTTCTGTTGATAAGTTAGACTTATATGTAAGCACTAATTTTTAATGTGTTTGTCTGTATTTATAGCATTTGCTAAATCAAGAGCAGCGGTTCAAGGGACTTGTTGATTTAAATAGAGTGGCTTAACTGGGACTCTTTAGTCATTTACAGTGGGCCCTTGGTATACACGGGGGATCTGTTCCGGACCCCCCACGTATACCAAAATCTGCATATACTCAAGTCCCATTTGTTTCCAATGGCGGCGTGCGTTCATGCGCGCCGCCATTGGCAACAAAAGTACTTGGCCTCCCCTCTCCTCCTCCCTTCCCTCCCTTGCTTCCCTCCTCCCTGCCTCCCTCCCTTCCCTCCCTCTTACTTCCCTCCCTCTTACCTCCTCGGCGCCGCTGTCACCACCGCAGGAAAAGTCGGGCGGCGGAGGCCAAGCCTCTGCCTCCTCACCGCTGCCATGGCAGGGCCCGATGGCGGTATTGGAGGCCAAGAGGCCCCCAGCACCGACACCCGGCCCTTCCACAACGGCAGTGAGGAGGCCGAGTGGCAGTGCCTCCGCCTCCGCAGAAGGGCCCCCTGCACCAACACCTGGCCCTTCCACGGTGGTGAGAATGACGGTGCAGGAGGCCTTGAAGGCCTCTGGCGCAACTGTGCTCCGCCTCCTCATCGCCACCGCCATCACCGGGCCTTTCCTGCAGTGACGGCGAGGAGGCAGAGCACAGCAGCACCAAAGGCCTTCAGGGCCTCCCGCACTGCCACTCGGCCTCCTCACCGCTGCCATGGAAGGGCCGGATGTCGGTGCTTGGGCCTCTTGGCCTCCAACACTGGTATCCAGCCTTTCCGCGGAGGCATGGAGAAAGCCGGGTGCCAGCGCTGGAGGCCTCTTGGCCTCCAACACCGCCATCAGGCCCTTCCGCAGTGGCGGCGAGGAGGCTGAGGCTTGGCTGTCGCCACCACCACCCGAATTTTCCTGCGGTGGCGGCGGCGATGGCGAAGAGGCCAAGCAGCTGCGCCAGAGGCCTCCCAGGCCCGAAACGTAAGTAAGAGGGAGGGAAGTGAGGAGGGAAGTGAGGGGAGGAGAAGGAAGTTGTCCCCAATGGCGGCACGTACACGCGCACTGCCATTGGAGACAACTTCCCGGTTTGCCATCCGCGGATGCGCAAATCCGCGGATGGCAAATCCGTGTATGAGAAGGGCCGACTGTATTTTAAAAGACAAAGCTGTAGCAGAGGTGCCAGGCTACAGCTGAGTAAAAGGGTTTTTTAAAATCATATTTTATTAGTCATTGTGATTAAAGCATATAGTTTCATTTAATGTTTTAGAAACCAGGCCTTGCACCATGTACTGGTTGTCTTGTTTGGTATTCTGTTTCTGGATTTTAGTTACAAAACCAACTGTTTGCAATGGGAATTACTTTTATTATTTGCTGAACAAAGTTTAACATGCCTACCTGTCCTTCCCCCATAAATAGCAGAGATATATTTTCATGCCGACCTGGGAAAGGTGGCTCTAAATGCTGATATCTGCTAACCAATATCTTTATGTTAAGATTCGTTTGCAGTAAATGTGAATATGTTTAAGGTCATTAGCTTTTTTACTTACTGTAGCTCCTTTGTTTTGCAGAGATCTTGATGCAGCCGCCATTTTGGATTTCTTTTTAATAATGTGTGACCCTTCACCTTTGATCCCTTGACCTGCATTATCTTGGTAACCATTTCATTTTTAATTTAATTTTCATTTTTTGAGTTTTGGTATGCAAGCTTATAACATTTCACCTTCTCAGACTGTAACATTTTTTGACCTCCCTAAGTATAAGTACTTTGTAAATTGTTAGCCTCATTTTCTGTATTAAAATTTCATTTGTTTTTCTTTAAATAAATATGCCGCCCTCATTGTTTTTCTTTTGATGTTTAACAGTGTGCATGTTCTTATCTATTATGTTATGTTGTTTTTTTCTAGCCATTTGTTCAGAGCACTTAGAAACTAACATCTTTGAAGAGTGCAAGTTTGAAGCTCATGTGTTCTTAAAACTTTTTTCTTGCCCAAGTCATGTTTTTAAATGAGTTCATGATATATAAAAAAGAATATATATATATATATATATATATATATATATATATATATTTCCAAGCAATGTATGTCTAATGTAGTACACTTCAGTACCTCTTTTCGGTGAGATTAATTTGAAAACAAAAGACATGGTGTTCAAGGACGGGGTCTTTTTCGTTCCCCTTTATTCCCCCTGTACCCTTTTGTGTTTTCTTACAGACAGTTAGTTAGAAGACTCTGCAATTGTCGTCCCAACTGGGAAGCCTTTGACTGATTATGATACCAAGACTTTGCTTGTTGTTGTGACTGTCTTTGGAGTCCCTTAGACCTATTGCAGCAAATCCCTTTGCTTTAGCGTGCCACCAAGCGTCCCATTCCCTCTGACTACCAGCACCTCCTATTCACATTGCCTTACCAGTTCCCTCCATGCACACATCCATCCATCCATCCATAGACAGCCCCTTCTCCCAACACCAGTGTTAAGAAACACTCAAGACATTGCCTTTCTGTGAAAACACATCCTTTCTACATTTGCTTTTTAAAAATGAACATTTTCTTTGAAGATAACCGGCAGCTCAGTGCCCACCTTGCCAGGTGAGGTGATGGGTGTGTGTCTGTGGACTGAGCCCCCTTTCCTTGGTTGGAAACTCAGTGGGTGGCTTGGGGCTGGATAGGAAAGGAGGGTGGCTGCAGGGAAGAGCCTGGGAACTGGCCGATGGGAAGGCAATTGCACCTCCAGAGTCGTATCTTACGTTTTAAAATACTTATTTCCCACCCGGTTTCCTGTGCTCTCAGGGCAGCGTGAGATGGTAAGTTCGCCTGATCTTATAAAATGAGGGGGATATAATCTAAACATACCAAGACCATATCAAACAGTTCAAGTAGTTAAAACAAGGCAGTTTGAACATTTTTAAATTGTATAAAACCAAAGGTTGTAATGAGAAGCTGTGGCTTTTGCTTGACCCCTGAATGATACTGGTGTAAGGTGCTGCTCGGAAGGTATTCCGTAACCAGGGTGCCACAGTGGAGAAGACCCTCTCCCATGTTCCCCCAGAAGGTATGGCCCCCAACACAAGGAAGGACCCCTCCAGCAGACCTCATTCATGTCAGGTGTATATAGGGAGAGGTGATCCTCCAAGTACTCTTCATCCCTTTCTGAGCCACATGTTGTGTTGTGTTAGTCACTATTAAGAGATGGAGCCGTAGGTTTACATATCCTCGGGCAATCATATATTAAATGATCGGGACAGATTGCTCTGAGAGTCAGAGGCACAGTGCTTCTGTGCCAGAGTAAAGGTAATCAAGTGTCCCCTCCAAACAGTTTATCCGTCACATCCATCTGCTAATAGGAAAGGAATATGGGGCAGCCGCCTTCTTGTTGACACACATGGCAGGAGGACTTTAGGGGAGAAGATAAGGTATTAAATTGGAAAGGAAGTGAGCTCACAGACTCTCTGAGACAGAGGTAGTTAATGGAGAGGTGAAACGAAGAGCTTTAAGAAGTTAGACCAGGCTTCTCAATCCCATCCATTTTAGTGGAGTCTCCTGTTAAGCGAGAGGGTGTAGGGTTTTATAAATACCGTGGCACCCTGACACGGCTGCGCTCCGTCCTCATCGTCTCAGGATAATTGATGCCCGGAGCCGGCGTCATCTGAGGAGAGAGTGACAGAGAAGGTGTTTGACTCCTGGAGCAGTCGGTCCACGTAGGACGGCGGCTGTGACTTTGCTGGGAAATCTATTTTTGTCCTGCGAATTATCTGATGAAATCTGTGCTGAGCATAGCCCACTGGAGCACAGATTATTTTTTAAGTGCCTCATTATTTTATTCTCTAACATTTAATGCTGAAGTTTTAATTGCACACAGCTGAAGCTTGCTGCAGAACACTGAAATAGGTTTAGGTCCTCTTGACGGCGAAACGTCTCTTTCTTCTTACTGCCACAAAGGATGGTTTGGGTAGGGAAGGGAAGGTCTTGAAGGCTTGTAGGAGAGTCACCCCTCTCCTTCACTTGGCCAACAGGGCAGGTTACTTTGCTTTGCCAACACAAAGAAGTTCAGCTGGGCTTTGGAAGAAATGGTGCTGGAAAAGGATGGGAGCAGACAGGCCAAGATCCAGTGGCTGTACTACAGAAAGTGGGATTTTCTTCTTCACTCCTGCCTATTGCAGCTCTCTGTGGCCTCAAAAACCCACCATGGGTTGGGTTTTTGTTTGGTCTCTGAGCATTTTTAGGATGCATAGTAGATGTAGGAGGAAAGGGAGGGAGAGAATTGCAGGTTCTGTTGAAAACAGCGGGATCCGGCAACAGTTGTACAGATGGATCTTGGCTCCCCTACACCTCTTGCTTCATTTCTCACCTCTCCTGGACCCTTTCCCCATCTGCCATCAATGAGGTGATCCTCAGAGCTAGGTAAGAAAAGCTAGGAGAGATGGACTAACCCAGGTCCCCTAAAATACAGAGCAGGCCTGGTGCAGATAGCAGTCAAGGGGTCAAGAATTGCACAAACATTTGGGCGAATCCTGGGAACAGTCCCAAACTGAGTACCAAATCTTGGCTTTCAGAACCATGGCTGAATTCTAGTCACCTTCCAAATAGAGATCCAATATATTTTCTTTCTTTAAAAAAAATTGGTTAGCAGCTGTGCTAAAGCTGCGCCAGAGACAGGAATCCTCAGGTGAGCCCTTGAAGCATTTTGCAGGTGGACCCCAGTGAAGTGCGCAATGGCATGCTTGGTCCTCGGGACGTTGTTGGACTGCAGCTCCCAGCATCCCCAGCTGGTGAGGAGGCGACCGGAGTTGCTGTACAGCGGCACCTGGAAGGGCCCCCCACCTCCCGCTTGCCTGCCTGAGGAGATTGTGTTGCACTGTGATACAGAACACACCTGCGATGGTTTGTCATCCTTGTTGGAAGTCAAGGAGACTCTCTGAGCAGACGGCAGAAGGTTAAGTCCTGGGGGCATGGAGCTGGGAAACTGCAGACCTGCTGCACAGTCCATGAGACACACACGCACACTTGCAGAAAGAGATGTTATCCTTCCTGCAGCAGGCAATTGCTTTACTAAAAATGGAAGCAAATACCTTTTTTTAAAACAATGCCCGAGAATCAGATTTGCTGGAAGTATTTCTTTTTTCTGAAACAAGCCATATGGCATGACAGCCAAAGGACTGTTCATGCCTCCCTTAAGTCCAGAGTGAGCTTAACAAATGTTAGAGGTTTAAAGGGGCTGTTTTGTTTGTAAATGCAATAAGGAGCATTTGCTCCCGAAACCAGAGTTCCAAAGAAGGAATCCCTTTGCTATTTATAGCCTCTTGGCAGGGAAAGGCAGCACTTTAAAAGCAACAGGGAGGGATGGTTCCTGCTTGACTCTGGCTTTTTTAAAGGAACAGTTGCTTTGTTATATGAACGTCCCTCCCTCAAAGACTGAGCATTGTCGGTTAACCTCTGCACAAAACCCAAGGTTTTGAAAGGCTCTTTGCTGGCTCATATTGTCCCTGCCCTTTTTCCAGATGCTGATTTACCTGGTTTCCATGTTCTCAGACACATTAAGGAATTTCTTGTTGGTTCCCTCTGGCATCTGGCAACAGAGAATGTCTGGTTCCTGAAGAGGTCAACAAAAAGAAAGGCAAGAAGTAGCAGCTCAACCCAGGCTAATAAATTGCTATCTATTGTAGTCTTTTGCTCAGTGAAAGGATCTGGTTCAATGTGACTCAGATGCCCCCTCTCCTCTTTCCTCCAAAGGCATTGTACGGAACGGCGGTTAAGGGTTTTAAATGGAACCTTTTAAAAGCATTTTTCTTTCTTTTGCATTGCTGTTAACACAGCAACATTAAGCGCTTGCTTGTAAAATTAAGCGGATTGTCTCTAAGTCTCATCCATCCTGCTTGAAATAATTGGGTGGGAAGGAATACGGAATAAATAACGCAAAGCACAGAAATACATGATATCCCAACCTGCCCCCACCACACGCCCCTAGATATCTTTGGAAGTTTGGGGGAGATATTGGAACATTTCAAGCAGAAACCCTGTAGGCCCAACTGTACTACTCAGAGTCTCTGGACCAACGCTGGTGCATGAGTTCAGCTGTGAGTTTCCAGGACATAGTGGCATTAATATGGCACTGGTGTCTGGCACAAGAGGCGAAAAACCTCCTGGTTTGCCACATCAGACAGCTTGAGAAGCCCTTGAGAAACGCAGGCATCACAGTCAACATCCTCTGATGGAAGCACAGACCTTGGATTTGACATGGTTGATATTTATAGTGAGTGCAGCGAGGTGAGTTTTCTATCGGCGGGGAAGGAGAACTGGAAAATTTTCCAATGCCCTAAACAACATTAGTGGATTTTGTATATTTGGTTGAAATACTATACAGCATTCCCTCCACATTCTCTGGGGTTGGAGTGAAGGACCCCTCTGAATGTGAAGAAACCACAAACGGAAAAAAAAACCACCCCACTATTCTATTTACCCAAGAGAACCCCTCTCTAGGAATCTCTAGGAATGCCTATTAGTTTCTGGGCGCAGTCCAAGGTGGTCATTACCTTTAAAGCCCGCCATGGCTTGGGCCCAACCTACTTAAGGGATCGCCTCCTTCCATACAATCCGCCCTGCAGCCTCAGATCTCTGGGAGGAATTTGTTGCAGTCCACAAAGACCAGATTGACAATGACCTCCCAGAGGACTTTTTCCGCAATCGCTCCCACTTTATGGAATGGCTGGCCGGATGAGATCCGTCAGATTGCTAAGCTAGAGAGCTTCAAGAAAGCTGTCAAGACGGATCTCTTCCGGCAGGCCTTCCTGGAATAGAATCCGGCCACGTAAAGATCCCCCACAGACATATATAAGCAAAGACATTGCACACCGTTATTCTATTATTGTATTATTGTTTTTAGATTTTATTGTCTGTAATTTTAATGGATAGAATTGTTTAATCCTTTTTAAGGGGGGGGCAGTGGAAATTGTATATACAGTGGTACCCCGGGATATGAATGCGCCGCCTTACGAAATTTCCGGGTTACGAAAAAAATCTATTGAAAAAAACTGTTCCGGGTTACGAATGTTTTTTCGGGTTACGAAAATTTTTTTGGTGCTTTTCGGCGCTATTTCACACCAAATCGCGGCTTTTCCCCATTAGCGCCTATGGCTTTTTCGGCTTACGAAGCCTTTCGGGTTACGAAAGCGGCGGCGGAACGAATTATTTTCGTAACCCGGGGCACCACTGTATTGTATTTTTTAAAGGTTGTACGCCGCTTTGATTGTGGAAACAAAAAGCGGGATATAAACCAAATTTTTATTATTTATTATTTATTTACTTCCAGTTCTTCCAGTGCAACATTTCCCAGAAATTGACCATAGAGTCACACTGGAGGACCTGCAGATGCCTAGAGAAGTGTTTTCTTTAAGAACGTCTAGGCTCTCCAGCACAACTCTATGGTCAGCGTCTGGCAGCGTTGCGCCGGAGGACCTCGAGATTCCTAGAGAAAACATATTAGTCAAATCCACAAATAATCCGCAAGAGTCAAAGCCACAAATGCGGAGGACCAACTGCATTCAGACACATCCAAAGCTGTATATAGACATTATTATTATTATTATTATTATTATTATTATTATTATTATTATTGGAATATTTGTACTAATGTAAAGCGATAAGCATACTTTTTGCAAAGTCTGGAAAGATGGTTTAAAAAAAGGAATTAATTCCCATCTAAGTAACTTCTCCTGCTTCACCACTTTGTCCAATATTAAAAGTTTACAAACATCAACTATTAAAATGAAGATGGAGGGGAAGTTGAACTTCTGGTTTTGTTTGCTTTTTTATCTCTCTGAGCAAGTTTTCATCACCGAAAGGGGCAAAAAAGAGGGCACCAAGTTTCTTTTCCCCTTCAGTTGGCAAATCCTCAGGTTGCCTATTTGCAGCCTCGGTGCCTCTGGTTCTGTATGCAGTGAAGTGGAGGTGGCCAGGCCTTCGCTGGCTGAATGTTTGGTCCTTCTCTCCCATCTGGAAGCCTTAGCGCAGCTATTGCATGTGCTGTTTGTTGTGTTTCTCACATTCTCCTGACTGTTCTTCATCCAAACACAAACCTGGTTGCCTCCGCTGCAAGTGGCGCAGCAGAGGTTCTGCTCTCCATTGGGAAGCTAACCAGTTTAGTCTGCGTTTGGAAGTCGTAACAAGTGGACCTTGCTCTGGGGACCGTGGCGAAATTGGGAGGAGAGTGTGGAACGCCTTGGCTGGTGTCTCGGGCAGCAACGGCGCGGTCGTTCCTGTGTGCCACAATAGCTCCAGGGTTGAAAATGCTACACGGAAAAGATTCATTTGGCTAATCAGCTCTGAGCCCTTCGCCTCCAGTGTCGGCATTAGAGGAGGGGAAGGGGGGCTAGGAACAATTTTCTCCACGAACGTGGTACTAAAACGGGCCAAATGAACAGCCCTTTCCCTCGGAGCAGGTTTTCAGAGAACCATTACAAAATGAGCAGAGAGAGAGCTGTGGCACACGCAGCCCAGAGCCACATTTTGCCAGGAGCCAGTCTAGGGCCGGAGGCTTCTGGTTTTTCAGGCCACATTCCTCTTCTGAGGAATAACTATAGTTACAGTTACTTTCCCCCTTGTTTTCATAAAGACACATTGGGTTAGCAGAAGCAGCAGGCCTGTCCTCTTTTGCCTTGCTGCTCCCTTGCTCCCTGAATCAAAATGGCTGCCATGCCTTCTTTGGTTCCAGCTTGGCCTCTTCTTTGTTTAAAAAGGGCAATAAATAGGTTTTTGGGCCAAATTCCCCTCAGGGAGTGACTGAAACCTCCAAAACTAGGGGAGGCTAAGTGCTTTTGCTGGCCCTCTCTGGTCCCTTCAGTCTGAGGGGAGAATGGAGGGAGGAGAGGAGGAGGAAGCTGAAGCCTTTGGTTTTGGTGGGAAAGCCCCCTCCTTGCGCTTCTGAGGGAAAGGAAAGGAGCCTCCTTGAACACTGGGAAGGCAAGGCAGAAACCCTTTCCAAAGGGGCAGCACAGGCCAGGAACAGGCTCTCCCCTCACCCTCCTGAGGGAAAGGCGGTCCTTTTGAACTAGGGAAGGAAGGCCCCGGCTTAAGACAAGCCACCATTGCCTCTCTCATTCCTGGGCTGATCGTCAGCCTGGCAAAGGAAGACGCAGCCACGCAAGCAGCCAATGGCTCTCATGCGCTTTATGGACTTTGGTGGGCACTTGGCCAACAGGTAAGGTGGAACTAGACAGTTCTGTGCAGCAAGGTGAGCCTCACTCAGGTACAGAATTCAAAGATGTGGCTATGTAGGTCTGGAAAACCAGTGCGCAAAGGCACCTTGGCGCACCGTTGGGACTCGCTGAAAGGAAGAAGTTGGACGCATGGGCTGTTGTAGATATGCACCGGCTTCCTCAGAAGTGTGGGATGGGGAAATGGGGATGGAAGCCTGAGCTTTCATAGGCTTGAGCATCTGAGTAGCATCTCTGGAAGTGGGCTGGAGTCCACAAAAGCAGCCAGCTTCTCTCTTCTGGTTTGTTCCAAAGCTGCTGCAAGATGCCTTTGCAACTCAGATTCGGCCAAAAGCAAATGGAGGAATCCAGACGGAGAGGGCATGAATGGGACCAATGCCCAAGAATCCTGCTTATCCCTATACATCTCACAGCAAAGTAATGGTTACATACATATTCTATGGTTACTCTTATGTAACTCTTTCCCCAGCCAGCTGTGTTTGAGTCCGCTGTCCCTTCCGAACACCTCAGGTTTCCCCTCAGGGCCAGGCCTATGCCTTGGGCATTTAAAAAAAGGTGGTGGATGGGCTATAATGCATATTAATTAGCTGCACATCTCTAAAATGGACTTCCAGAAGGTGAAATTAATTAAACGGTAATTTTCTTTAAACATCATTCCCGTTTACCCATCCGTCACAAAATCTCATGCTCATTCTTGATTGATAATCAATGTATATATAGAAATGAACCTGAAATGTATTGAAATTGACTTTCGTGCAGTATTGATTATTGTGGATGTGGCATTGGCTATTGATGTGGGAGTAAAAGGAACTGAATTGATTGCGCAATTGACTGTCCCATTGACTCTGGCGGCTTTGGCAGCATGTGACGGAAATTTGTGGATGAACTGTGGTGTCATTTCTCATATATGGATATACACGTGCGTGCGCGTGCGCGCGCGCGCACACACACACACACACACACACACAGCAGAGCCTGGGATTTGCTGGGGTTAGGGGCATAAGACCCCCGTGAAGGTGGAAAAATGCAAATAAACTAACACTTCTTCTTCTTCTTGAACCTGAGAGAACACCTCTCTAGGAAGCTCTTGGTCCTCCATTTCAACTCTGGCCAAGATCTGCTGGACTTTGACCATAGAATTGCACTGGAGGACCTCCAAATGCCTAGAAACGTCTTCTCTCTAGGAATCTCAGTGTGACTTTTGGCAGCAGCTGGCAACAGAGGAGGACCTAGAGAGAACACATTAACCAAAGCTGCAAATGTGGAGGGCCAACTGTGTGTGTGTGTGTGTGTGTGTGTGTGTGTGTGTGTAGATAGATAGATAGATAGATAGATAGGAAGTAATGAAGGCAGGCAGGCACACAGTAAGGCCACTGCCATGGGTGTGCCTGAGCGCATGGCATTTTCTCATTCTTCATGCCCTGGGTTGAAGACATTCCCTCTGTGTGTTGTTTAAGAGCAACAACGGGGGGGCTAAACCTCCCAACCTGAGTATCTTGGTTGTGAAGGTCTCCCATGCCCCAAGTACAACTTGGGTCTCCAAAGAAAGCAAGGACTGCCAGGATCTGGGGTCAAAGGGTCCCTAGAGATCATCTGGCAGGCCATTACATGGCACCCCCCCCCCCCCCAATCTCCTGACCAGGGAGACAAAACTCCCCTTTGCATGGAGCCAAAATGGGCCGAAGGAGCTGCATCCTATTTCAGCTTGCCTTGCTTCTGAATGGGCTGCTCCTGTGTCTGGAGGCCTTTTAATATATACATATAAGCAGAAATCCAATAAAACAGTTCCAAAACATAAATAAAGCTGGCTCATGAGGGCGATTTCCTCCTCCTCCCACAATTCTCCTTATCTGATGGGGAGGAAGGGACAGAACATTCCTTTCTTAAAAACAGCAACAGCAATAACATGGAAGCAAATGCAGAATTGAAATGGCCATAGCCTTATTGCGGGGATTTCTTTCCTAATGAAGACTTAAAAGTATTGTGAGGTGTCAGGGAGCATGGAGGGAGAAAAGAGGGTTTGTGCCCACACTGGGGAGGCTTTTTTAAAATGGAGTTTCACACTTGAGTCATAGCCGTCCTCTGGAACCAGAGGCTGGCAAAGCAATGCGGCTCCTATCCTCCCCAGAGAATTACCTGGAGGAAAAAGGAGAATGTTGTCAGCCTGCGCCTTCCTCACGGCCAGGAACTTGCACCATTGAATAACAGAGGCAAAAAAGCAACACAACCAGGTGCGTTTTTATTTGGAAAGGGAGACCACAAAATATGGGGCCCTGGCTGCAGGGTCTGTGGGAAATTCCTGTTCAGAAATGCAGGTTTCTAGGCCTAGGAGTGGTTTGAGCATTGGACTCTGGAGCCAAGGGTTCAAATCCTGGCTCGGCCACGGAGATCTCTCTTGGCCTCAGAGGATGTCAGTGGCAAAGGCAAAGCCCCTCTGAAGAAAGCTGCCAAGAATAGAGGACCAAGAGTAAGGATGCCAGTTGTCCACTGCATCCAAGGTTTGTTAATACCTGTGGGATTTCCCCTGCAAAAATGAGGGCTTCCTCCCCATTTCTCCTGTTTGGGCAAAAGGTCTTTGCACAAAACACATGGTTTCCTTTTCCAGGCAAAAGCCTGAAAACGGACAGGTATCACAACTATAGGATGAGCTTCCTGGTTGGTAAATGGATGCAGCAGCCTTCCAGAGCAGAGGAAAGCAGGCCAGCCTTTGACTCAATAGGTTCCAGATCTGGTGCCACAGCAAACTACAAGCCCCTAGATCACTGAGCCATGGCAGCCAAAGGGGTGTCAAACTGGAGTGTTTCTCAGTGCAGATGCAGAGAATGGGTCCGATCTGCTGTTGCTCAGAGCAGACAGACCCGGTCTGTTTTCTCCCCTATCCTTTCCTTTCTTTGCTCCGATATAGGCAGCGTTTTATGCTTGTGTGTCCAGGGCTAAAGGGAAATGGCTTGCATATATTATCCTGTATTGATGAGAACTAGAAACTTCTGTGGGAGGAATAAATTGCTGCAAAACGGGCTCCATTCCAGCAGAAGTGCCGGCTCTTAAAAGTCATTAATTGATGTGTGTGACTGTCTTTGAAGACGAAGCCGGCTATACAAATGCTAAGTATTATTATTATAATGCATGGTGCAAATCAATTGATGCGCCTGCATTTCTGGGACTCTCTCTTGTGTCAAGGCACAGATAAATGGCTGCCCAATCTGAAGCGCAATCAATAATTTAGGCCTGAGATTTATTCAGCTTCAATTTAAAAATGATCTGAAAAGCTGAGGATGAAGTATAGATCACATCTATTGAACTCTCCGTTCCGTGAGGCTTCCTTGCGAGCTGCGAGACGTTATGGGTGTATAAATAATTGCACCGCTATTATTCACAAACAGTTTTAATATTTAATAATTTGATAATTATAAACTTTTCAGGCATCCGTTAAATGCCTCGGTTTCTGCTGCTGCAGAAAGGGGTTGGCGCACTCCTTTTGTAAGCAGAAACGGAAAGGGGCTTCCGTGAAGCAAAGTGAACTGCAACCAGGAGTAACAGTTCGGAGGACCTTTTGTGGACACACAAAAATCGGCACACTTCAATACATCTGGTTGGGACCCACTGTTTTTATGGCATAGTCTTAAACTAGACTGAGAGACAGCATGATGCAGTGGTTTGAGCATTGGACTCTGACTCTTGACACTCGAGTTTGAGTCCTGGCTCAGCCATTTAAACCCATGTGGTGAACTTGGGCAAGAAGTCACACTCTCAGCCTCAGAGGATGGCAATGGCAAACCAACTCTGAACAAATCTTGCCAAGAAAACTCCAGGTTCGCCTTAGGGTTGCCATGAGTTGGAAACAACTGGAAGGCACCCAACGATGACAACAACAACAGCAACAACATGAAAGCATGGTTTCATATCCAACTTCAGTCCTGGTTACTCTTGCTGTTAACTGTGTTTAAGGCCTGCATTTGATGTAAAGAAGGAGAAGGTGCTCCCTTCTTCCTGCTCCTGATGCTTTAACCATGATACATCGTTCTTCCTTGTTTCAACACAGATCTGATTATACCCTCCATGTATGATTTATAAGGCGGAATATTAAGCTGCTGTTAAACTTTTTACCTATCGAAATCCCTTATGAATTAAAAAAGACATCATCTAAAATGGGCAGGCAATGTATTAGAGCGTGAATTTCGGTGTACAAAAATTCTTGACTAGGAAATCTAGGGCAAGAACAGCCTTTTAAGGAGAGCCTATTAGGCTTGGCAGGAGACACAGCTTTGGAAGCTGTTCTTTGAGAGATATTATAATTAAAAGCTTTGTTTAAATGTGTGGGTTTTCCTCCCTCCCCACCTTTTGAGAAGTTTAAAGAATTCCCCTCCCTTTCCCAAATTGATTACCTCTCAACATCAGAAAATGCCGGCATTAAATACGAAACGAAGCGGTCGCTTTGCTGATTTGACTGTTCCTTTCTGTAAAATAAAATAAAATAAAATAAATGCAAAGCAGGTTTTTAATCTTCTGATTTAGATATTTTAATAGAAAGGGAATGTTTAACTTGCTTTTGGTTGCAGCTGAACCTGAGTTTAATCCATGAGAAAAATTATTAGAGGAAGGGAGAGGGGAAAAAGAACCCAAAGCCGATTCTCCTACTTCCTTTGAATGGAAATGTGTTATCGCTGGACTAGCTGTTTTTAAAGTGTCACACCATATAATACGTTCCAGGCAGGGTTACTGTTTTTAACAGAAATGACAGCTTGCATTTACACACTTCCTATAATTTTAACAAGTGGCTCAGCTTTTGTAGCTCTGTATTTTTTTGGCAATTTAGCGGCATTATTGCAAGATGGGGCAAAACCACCAGAGAGCAAAAACGGAGACGTGGCCCTTTTTGATTTGTCCATAAGCGATCGGTCTTCTCAATCAATAGTTTTTCAAACTTCATCCAGTCCATCTTTTGTGTCCAGAAAAGGGAGATCAGGATGATCAAAGCTTTGGAAACCATCAATCCTTTTGAGGAACGATTGAGGGAGACCGAGATGGAAGAGAGAAGATGGAGAGATGATACGAAAGAGCCATCTTTAACTATCTGAAGGGATACCATGCAGAAAAGATGGAGCCAGCTTGTTTCCAGCTGCTCCAGAGACTAGAACACTGATGGATCGAAACTGCAAGAAAACAGATTCCACTTAAACATTAAGAAGGACATCTTTACTGTAAGAACTGTTTGACAGTGGAATAAATTGTCTTGGAAAGTGGTCTTTAAACAGAGGTTGACTGCGTTTTGACTCTTAACAACCAGTTGTTGGAGGTGGTGCATGTATGGCTCTCCAGATGCAGTTGGACTGCAACTCCCCAAAGGCACACATAGGGCAATGTGCCTTTACACACAGAAGGCCTCTAAACTGAGTGACAAAAAAGACTAACCAGGAAAGCCTGGCAGCTGTGAATACTTACTTAACAGTAATGTAAAAACATATTAAACTCATTAGTGATCTCCTTTGCTTGAGAGATGGGGTACCTTACGTTACGGTTACTTTCCAATAATTTTGCTGCATGCTCATTTTCTAGATCGGGGGTTCTAGGTCTGAGGAGCCCTTAGGTCTCCGCATGCACTTCCCAGGTGCTCTGCAGCCGCTCCAGAAAGACGAAAGAAATAAAAATAGAATGAAATTAAAGAATAAGAATATATTTTTATATATAGTCCTAAAAACCATTAACTTGTAAGACATAGGGTAGGCTCTGCTATAGAAATAAGGGCTCCGCAAATCAAAACGTTTGGGAGCCCTTTTTCTAGATGGTTTCTATAGTTTCATTATTCCACTGGATGTTCAGATTGCAGTTCCCATCAGCACTAGCCAGCACAGCCAAGGATAAAGGATGCAAGGATTTGGATTCACCCAGCATCTGGAGGGGGGGATGCAAGTCTCTTACCCCGGCTGCATGTTTTATGGATACGGCCACTCATTCCTCCCCATCGAATCCCTCGCAATCTGCCTCCCGCGGCCTCCATGTCTAAATCTGCGCTTGTTATCTTGTGCCGAGTGATGAAGGTCTTCCTCCCCGACTGCAGAGGCTGTTGAAGAACATGCAGATCCCCAACCTGCTGGGATTACCCTGCAGGCACAATTTAAATGGCCCAACTGAAATTGCAGAAGTCAGAAGTGACTTTCTTTGCCCTTGTTTGCTTTCCCTCTCGATGATGGAGGAAACTTTATTTAAAAACAAGAACAAAACAAAACAACCTCACTTTGGGGAAACTTCATCTTTTTTGCCTACTTTTATAAAAGTGCTACTAATATTATTGCAAGCTCCCCTTTTCCCCCCTTCCTTCTTCCAATGGTCCTTGAAATGGTTTAGCCGTTATTGGAAAGACTCGGTGGTTCCTGACCCATATAGAGTTTTCGTGCCGTAGGAAGGAAAAAGAAACAGCATCCTTGCAGATGACACATGCTATAAAACTGGCTGCAAGTGTATTACAATTCTCCAGTGGCCACCCAGGTCAATTTTAAAAGAAAACCAGACTTCCAGCATTGAATACATTGCCTGAAGAACTCAAGAGAGAGAGAAATATGGCTTATTTTGCCCCTTCACCAGTGGATAGGACTTCTTCGGATGTCCATCCCTGTTGCAGGTATCTTCCACCCTGTCTCACCTAGTGCCATGTATCGGGGTCACCTTTAGCTGTTCCTTATTATTTTGGGTCTGGGGTCTGTTGAAGGCTATTGTGTGTCCATTTTTCTGCCCTTGAGATGATGCTGCATCCAAACTGGGTCAAGCCTTTTTTGTGGCTTCTGACACTTGGCTGCGGAAATACAGTGGGCCCTTGGGATCCAATGTGATTTGTCCCAGGACCTTCTGTGGACCCCAAAATCCATGGATGTTCCAGTTCCATCAAATGCAGTGGCAGAGTAAAATGGTTTCCCCAATATAATGTGAAAAAATCAAGGTTTGCTTTTTGGAATTCATATATTTTAAAAATATTTTCAAACTATGGATGCTCGAATCTTGAGGATAAAAATAATATCCATGGAAATGGAAGGCTGACTTTACTTTCTTTTTGCATGGTGCTGTGCATTTTCCTGCTGTGTTACCTGTTCGCTACCTGGTCCATTACGTTTTCTTGGTCATTTTTGAAGACAGAGCATTCAAGAGAACCCCAAATGAGTCAATGCTATGGAAGCAGCATTCATTGCATGGCAGTGGCACTTGATGCCAGAGGGTCAGAGGGACCGTGCCCAGGGCCTGAGTGATGGCCTGTCACCCCAACGTCCGGCTAGTGGACTTTGTCCTATAAATCCCTATGATTTATTTCTAAAACAGAAGCCTCTTTGTTAACAAGGAGGACCGGGGCAGAGCAGTGCTAACTCTAGACATTCTCCTGTCCTGGGGGAAATTAACTTTGCAACTTCTCTTGCTCAGGGTTGCAATGGAAAGGTGGGAGGTTATGTTCCTGGGTCTTACAATTTCACAGTGTCAGCCTCTTTGTGGTCTAAATGATTCGAAGGAACGGGAAAAGCCAGGAGCCACCTCAACCGAGGCAGTTGTCCTCGTTTCAGGCTTTTTTGGGTAAGGAGGGGACCATGTTCCTCTTCAAAGGGGATTCCCAGTTTGGCCTTGGCCTTTTGGCTGCCCAAAGCATCCCTCTCTGTTGCAAATTTGGTTTGCAGGTGAAGCCTTGTGGCGGATGCCACAGCAAGGTCCCGGGGGGGGGGGGGGGGGGGGGGGGGAGAGAAGGAGAAGCAAAAATCAGCACTTTTTATTTTTATACCAAAGCACCTGTCAAAGGCTGTAACAAATTGACTGGCCTCCCCTCATGCGCTTCAGGAACAGAATGATAAACTCTGAGAGTTGGTAATGGCACTGGATTAAAGGAAGATTTTGTCGGTGTGGGTTTATTGAAATGGCAAACAGGAACTCCATCTTACCTTTTCCTTATGTAAGGAAATCCTATGACATTCAGGGGGGTCTCTGAGTATTCCTCGCCTAAGAAAACCCTGTGAAATTCTTGGGTGTCTCTGGGCATTCCTCACCTAAAGGGAAAGAGTCCCATCTCTGTAACCTGAGAATCCAATCTCCCTCTTGGTCCTTGAAATCCCAGGCGGTCAATCAACCAGTTAATGCGCTTTCCAGGTCTCCGTGAGACACAGCTGTCCTTGCAGTCCCGTTTGTTCCCAATTCTGGTGGGGAAATGGCCAGGCGACTGGGTGCCTGGGACGCAGGGGATCTCTAATGCCTTGCATTAGCACCGTGTAGGAGATAAAATCTGTTGGGTTTCCTTCCCCTTCCTCCCCGCTCCTTGCTATGCTCCAACCTTAAATAAAACGCCACGTAGCTGCAGGGTGCAGCACAGAGAACAAAATAAAACCGTTCCATTTTAGACTTGTTCAACCCCACTGATACAGAAAATGAGGTAAGGCTGGAGTTACTGCCGGCAGTGAAATAACCTTGCTGGTAATCTTTGTCGTAGACATTAAGGGGTTATGCATTTTTAATTGATATGCCTAAACGGAAGCAGGTAAAACAAGATGATTATTTAAATAAAGAACCAGGAGGAGAGGGGATCCTCTCTGTTGTGCCCCAAGGATGGAGGCCAGTTCTCTTTGGAGGATTTCTTCCAGTTTGTCCAGGTGTGACATAATTAACCTGGTGCCTCCAGCTCTTCATTTCACAAAGAGGTCCAGAACAGTCTTCACTATTCCTTCCCTTTGAAAAACAACAACAACAACAACACAAGTGACTGGATCAGGCTGTAAAAAAAGAGGTGCCTTAACCCTCTTTTATAGATATGCTGTTGTAAAAAAAGTGCTGCATGCAGTCCATAATCATGTTAAGGGCTGCTGTTAATCCTGGCTATTTCTATTCTCTCTTAAACAATGAAAAACAAGGATGCTGCAGTAGCAATGCAAAGGCTTTGCTCAGAAAGGGTTTGCAAATGCAGGACAACATTGCCTCTTCCTAGGGCTTGGTTTGGCCCTGGAGGAGAGGCAATGCATGTACCTGGACCAAAGGAGAAAACGGGGATGATGGCCCTTGGAGTTCCCTCTGCAAAGAAGCCCTTGCCAGCCACCTCCGGGCGCCACGGGAGTCTCTTTTGATGGCACCGGAGGCAGGTAATTTGGGTGACGCTCCTCACCTTCTTCTGCTGCTTGGAAGGTTTGTTCCCCGCTGTCTTTTCTCTGTGATTTTTCATCGTAAGCTTTTATTGACAGCCGAACGTGCAATACTAATTCAGCCATGTTCAGCCTTCTTAAAAATAGCCCCCAACTTCTGAAGTCAATGCCAGGGACGGCTCAGTCAATTTCAATTTAATTAAAAGGCGTCAGATCAAAGGATAACATAGCCAAGGCCCAAGAACATCTGTGAGTACATGGGGTGATGGGTAATGCCGAGTGGTCCCAATCCGAGCCTCGCCAAAGGATGCTTAGATTGAAGGGTGCAGATGCGCATCAGCAGGAACACTTGGCCAGAGCCATTGGTCTCTGCTTCCCTTCCACATCCATTTTAGAAAGGAGAGTGGAGAGGCAAAGAGGAAACAAGAGAGGCTCACAAATCTCGCCTTCCTCATATATGATTTTCCATCAGAATAGACCAAAGGTTGGCCAGAAGATACCTCTACTGTGCAAATTGTACATAGATGCACAGTGGTTGCCCTTGTCCAGCCTTCTGCCAAACACTGCCCTGGTGCAACTGAAGCTGGATCTGCGCATGTGCCTCTTGTCCCTTTGTGTCATGGCTGCTTCTGCCCTTGGTGCATTGATAGCACCCATGAAGTCCCTTTTGCCAGCCAAGAATGTGCAAAAGCACAACTGAGATGCTGCTGGTTAGTCCTGGTTCTGCTGGGTCCCAGTTGCAAAGGTGGTTCTGGGTGAGAATGGTTGAACCCTGGCAAGCTTGTGCGGAGACAGCAAAACAAGGCCATGTTTTCTCTCTGCGGCTGCTTCCTCCTCCTCCTAGATTGACTTCCTTGCAACTCCTCTCCTGGCCTCTTACACTCAGGTTGTGTTTCCCCCACACACGGTTTGTGAAAGCAAAACAAAAAAATCCCAGACAAACAAAACAACAGATTGCGAGCCCTTCTGTCTGCATCGTCCTTGCTTCGCCAGTCCTGCCTTTTAAATTTTGTTTAAGGTATATCGTCCATAGAGCTTCTGGAAACGTTGCTTGGAAAATGTCATCGCAGACTCACACTTTGGTGTGTTTTGTTGGTTTTTTTATAAAGCAGATTTTTATCCGAAGGTGGCCATGATGAGCCAAGCCATAAATATCCCAAGAAGCAGCATCCTTCCGAAGAGGGCAATAGGATCGGTTGGCCATTTCTGAATTGTTAATCAAAGCGCCCTGAGTTAATATCAGCTCCTTTTAAAACTTCACGTCTTGCCAGCCTGGCTTTTCCCTCATCTGTTTTTGCTAAAAGATCTTTTAGATCCAGCCAAGGAAGAAAATGCACCAACCTCTTTGACTCCAACAGAGATGAGCAACTTGGGGCCTTTGTATGCCATTGGACCACAATTCCCATCAGTTGTAGCCATCCCAAGCAGTGGTTAAGGGGCATGGGAACTGCAGTCCAACAAATGGAGCAATCTACACATTTTTTAGACCTCCAATATTTCCAATGTACTTATTGCAACAAGAGGTGTGTGTCCATGAGGATGGAGAGGAGTCTTTCGCACACAAACCCACCAAATTATAACATATCTATGCTACTTTCTCCAAAGCTGGATAATGATTTATCCCTGAAAGGCTCACAATGAAGTTTTGCGAATCTGTTTTGAATTTGAAGGCACTCGATAGATCAGTTCAGCAGCAGAGAGACAGTTGATCAATAAAACATATATCTACTTAGTTGACTGATGCCCCCCTTTTTTTTCCTCTCTGAAAATTTGTGAAAATATATCTTTTGCATCTTTTACACTTCCAACATTTTTGTCATGACCTTGAGTGAGTAAAACGAATCCACCGAATTGAATGTTGTGTATGCATACAGGCTTCCACCTCTGCTGGGTTCAATTGTGCCGGCATCCCATGTGCCACTATCACCTTCCACAATTGGTGCCAGGCTGCCTCTCAGCTGGATGAATGGCCCCTTTTGACTGGCAAATGGACCCCCTCTCACCAATCCGCTTTGCTTATTCCTTTGGCTGCACGGTCCATTTGACGGAGGCAGGCCTGTTCTTTACTCCAATGAAATGGCGGCGTTTCCTAAGAAGAAAGCAACCCTGCTACCATCCTTGCCACTCTGCTTTCCTGCCCATCCATCACACGGGGGAAAATGACACAAATTTGCATCGTTAATCTCCGGCTGCCACAACAAATGGCAACAACAAAGAGAGACTCACCAAGAGAGAAGAGTGAGGAGGGGATGTCTCTCTCCTCGTTGCAAATCCCACTTTCGTACATGGGGAGATATTTTCTTTTTCCCCTGCTGGGTTTTTAAAGTTTGAAAAATGCCCCGGCTTCACAAAGGCACTTACCTGGCACCCGGGAGGCCATTATCCTGATGCAATGTTCTGTTCTATTGACATTTGCTCTTAATTGCTTGCCTGCCAGCTTTTTAAACGGGCAGTTCTTACTCCTGGCATGAGAACGCAAGCGGATTTGCAGAGTTAGGGATATGTGTGTGTGCGTTTGTGTATACATGATTGCTGGGGAAAGCACTTACAGATCTACCAGAAGGGATACTATTTTTGCAAAAATCACCTGTGCAAGGTGTGCAGCGCATGTGGAGGATCCCATCGGGCAAATGGGTTCTTGAATCCGTCAACTTCATGGTCTGCTGGTAACAGCTACCCTGTAGCTTGGAAAGGCTTGGCTAGACGGTTGATGCTTTGGCCTGGCTGCTCAAGGATATGGAAACTTGGGGAGCCAACCTCCCTGTGGGCAACCTGCTGGTATGTTTCCTATGGCTATCAGCGGAGTCATTCCAACTTCTAGTGAGAGCTCACACTTAATTTGTTATTGTCTGATTCACAGCTCCTGAAGTTGTTATTTGCCATCAAGCTGGCTTCACATTATGGTGACCCTCTGAATGAGAGACCTCCAAATCACTCTGTTGGCAATGGTCTTGCAAAGTCAGGGCTGCAGCCATGGCGGCTTCCTTGGCAGAGTCCATCTCACCTACATCTTTGCTGTTGAGTCATGTCTCCACCTGAAAGGTAGCAATGCTGAGAATATATCCATGACATCTGAAGCATGACAGCTTCAGTTTAGTCTTCTTGGCTTCTAGCAAGCATTCAGGTTTGTTCTTGGGACCATTTATTGTTCATTTTGTCAGCCCTCTCCTCCAGCTCCACATCTTTTCTTCCTCCATTCCTCTTTCCTCACTATCCAGCTTTCAGTACCCTAAAATAGAATTGGAAAACCAATGGCCTGGATGATCCTCATTTCAGTGTTTAATGCTATGATGATGATAATGATATGAAAATGCCAACAGTAACAATCCAATAACAATACAGTCAGCCCTCTGCATCCACAGATTCAACCATCCACAGCTTGAAAATATATATCTACAGTATATATTCCTAAACCCAAATCTTGGTTGTGTCATTTTATATAAGGGACACCACTTTACTAGGCCATTGTATGTAATGGGGCTTGAGCATCCATGGAACCAACCCCCAGCGGATGCCAAGGGCCTGCGTTGTGATCTTTCTGGTGATGAATCAAGAACAGCCCTCCACTTCCCACAGATATCCTTGAAATCCACGGAGATGACTCACATAAGAGAAGAGCCATCCTTTAGCATCTCGCTGCTTTATTAACTCGTCTCCCAGACCTTTCCTTTGCAAAAGGCGACAAACTCCATTCTGCCAGGTCAGGCAAAAGGCCAGACGGAGCCTGCAGCGGGATCGACTCCCATTACAAGCAGCTGACCCCAAATCTGTGGAAGCTGCTGCTTCTATTGACAGGAGGGTGAATTATCTCTGGTACCAATGTTACAAATTGGGAGTGGGATGGAGGATAGATGGAGGAGGAGGAGGAAAGCCCAGGAGGGCCAAGCTCAGCCTTGTTTCACCAAGGAAACATCAGCTTTTCCCCACAGGCTTTTTCCTTCCTCCTCATCTCACATTTTCCCCTGGATATTTTAGCTTGCAATAAGCTATTGCTCATGTCCTGCTTTTTTGCAGGTTGCAAAAAACGGCATATGGTGAGGTCAGGCTTGTTGTTGTTGTGAGCCTTCAAGTCATTTCTGACTTATGGCAACCCTAATGCGAACCTAACCTGGGGTTTTCTTGGCAAGGTTTGTGCAGAGGAGGTTTGCCATTGCCTTCCCCTGAGGCTGAAAGAGTGTGACTTGGCCAAGGACACCCAGTGGGTTTACATAGCTGAGCTAGGAATTCAAATCATGATTTCCAGAGTTGTAGTCCGACTCTCAAACCAGAGCCCCATGTTATCCCTGCCATCTTTTATAAGTGAGCATCAGTTGGTCAAGCTTCCAGTCTTCATGATGCAATCATGAAAGGTGCATCTTTGAAACTGGACATGAACTGGGCCTTCGGTGACTTATAGGCCTCCTTGGTGCCTGTCAGGAACCAAACAAATTATTTAAACAGAAGGCAAATCGGCAAAGGGATCTAATAGTCAAAGGCAGACATCTCCAGTGCAGAGAAAAATGTGTTTCTCCCCCCTTTTCTACCTCTGCTCTGCTTTGCAGACCCTGTGAAAACCCTGCTGCTCTTCATCTGGAGCTCCTCTGAGTGCCTGGGTTGGCAATGAGGGAGTAGCTTGTCCCCCTTTTTAAGAAGTTGAGGAGGTTTTGCCTGTACTTTGCATGCCCTCTTACTTCCAGCCTTTGAAAAATGTGTCTCTTGCGCCAGAAATGGAAAAAAAGAAAAAGGAGTGGAGGGAGGGTTTGGGGAGAGAAATGCAGAAAGACTGGAGTGAGCTGGGCTTCCTCTCTGCCAAGCTGCCCCAGCTTTGAAATTTAAATTTCACCCCTAGCTCAGCTTTCTGCTGCCTTAGCTTTGCTTTGAAGTATTCATGAGCGCAGTTATTTGAGGAAACCCTGACGCTATTATTAGTGATAAAGTAAACCGGGGATCCTCCTCGGAGGTGAAAAAGGCCCCCCTTTGCTTTCTGCGACTTTTTAAACCTGCAGTTTCTAATTATACAGTGCCACCCTGTTAATCAAATGCAGCGTTGCCACAAAGCTCAGCGCACACCACCAGCAAAGCCGGCCTTGTGCAAAGTGGAATAGCTCTGCTCTGGCGCACAATGGAGTGCAAGGGAGGGGTGTGCAGCATTCGTGCATCTGTGCAAGAGAGAGAGAAAATGAGAGAGAAGTGTTGCTCTGCTGGAAATATAGGATGCACAGTAGAAAACGGGTTTTTTTGGGTGTTGGAGGTGAGAGACATGGTGGAGGGCCTCAAGGTCTTGGAAGCTAGGACAGAGTCAGCCCCAGTTAATACTTGGATGGGAGACCACCAACAAATCCCAGGTGCTGTGGCCTCAATTTCAGAGGAAGGAGCTGGCAAAACCACCTGTAAGGATTCCTTGCCTAAGAAACCCCTACAAAATCTACAAGGGCACCTGGATGGAAGACCACCAACAGATACCAGATTCCTTGTCTCTGAAATTCATGGGGTCTCCACAAGTTGATAGGCAACCTGAAAGCACACATGCACACAATATGGCACAGGACTGAAATACTCTAAAAGGCAACGGATCCTATCTGATCTTAGAAGCTAAGCAGGGTCAGGCCTGGTTAATGCTTGGATAGGAGCCTGCCAATGAATACCAGATACTGTAGATGAAATTTCTAATGAAGGAACTGGCAAAGCCACCTCTGAGGATTCCCTGCCTAAGAAAACCCTATGAAATATCCACAAAGATTCCAAAAGTTGGGTTACAGCTTCTCCTTTGGAAAGAAGTTGGACAGCTAAAGGATTTGACCATCTTGGCCTCCAGGGAGATTTAGGCTTGATCTGTTCTAGGACCCTTTTGTTTATCTATTTGGCCACCCACGGTATCTTCAGCACTCTTTTCCATCTCAAAGGAGTTGACCTTCGGTTGATTTCGTCACTGTCCAGCTCTCACATCTGTACATGGTGTTAGGGAATACCACGTTTTGGATGATCCCAACTTTAGTGTTCAGTGCTCAACCTGCCTAGCAAAAGCAAAATGCCATTTCCAGGATCTGGGAGCATAGAGTCATAGAGTTGGAAGAGGTTCCCAAGGACCACTAAAAGCATTCTCCAGCTGGCAGTGCAAAAGCCCTTTGCTAAAGTACCACTGAATGATGGGCATCCAACCGCCATTTAAGACTTTGTCACTGGATGACAATGGTTGACATTTGACTGCAAGGTTTAGAAGATTGCAACTGTGGTGGGGCCACGGTCTGGACCTTGGAGACTCCAGATGGGGCTCCTGAATCTGCCAGCTGACCCCTCGTCCCCCTGAAAAAAGGGAAAGGAAAAGGCGCGTGACGGTTTGCGATGCCAGCACCTGCAGAGGGGGAAATGAGGGATGGAGAAAATGCCTTTAATTATCATTCCATGCCACGTCCCTGTCTGCTCTCGTCTCGGGTGCCGCAGCTGTTGGCGCGCACTTTATTTTAAAGCCAATGTGCTTATCTGGAGGAGAGGCTGATCTCCCTGGGCAAATTGACTTGTGGGAGACGGGAAAATGGCGCGCTCGGTGAAGGAGCAGCTGAGCAAATGCAGATTGGGGGAGCCGCGCTTGCTCCCTCTTAATTGTCTGCTCCGTTGTTTGACTTCACTGCAACTTTCCTCCAGCTTCCTTCCTTGCTTTGGCAAATAAAACCTTGGCAGGGAAGCAACATTGAAATGCCTCCCCTGACCACAATGGCCCTGCACAGAAATGCTTGTGCACACAAGAGGCGTCCTCTGCATTAATGAGGCTGAATGATGGAGGTTCGTGAAAGAGTGTGTCAACCTTCTCCTGCTGGTGGTTTGGGTCTTCATCTAGGACTCCTAAAGAGCAGGGTTCAAGTCCTCATTAGCTATGGAAACCCACTGTGGATAAGTCACACTCTCTCAGTCATAGTAGAAGACAAATACAAACCTCTTCTGAACAAACCTTGCCAAGAAAACTCCATCTTTGGTTTTCCGACCTTAGGGTCACCATAAGTCAGAAATGATTTGTAGGACCACAACAACAAAGAGGCTGAGCTGAAATCCCTGCCGGCCTTTCAACCCATTGCTGAAAGTTAAGTCAATGCAAGTGCAAATCCTGTTGAATGAATGGGTCTACTTCATTTGGGGACTAGGGACTGGATTTTGCCTGAGGTGGGGTTGTGCAGCTTTCTGGATATTGCTGGATTGCAGCTCCCATCAGCCTCATAAACCACTGCCAACAAAGGTGAAGAATGCTGGGCCTTGCAGTCCAACCACCTCTGGAGGGATTCCTTTTGTTTTCTTCTGCTCATGAACCAATGGATTCAAATTGCAAGAAAAGAGATGCCAACTAAACTTCAGGAACAAACAAACAAACAGCTTCATTTATATACTACTTCATACCGCCTGAGCAGTGTCTAAGTGGTTTACAACTGTAAGCTAATTTGCCCCCAACAATCTGGGTACTCATTTTAGCGACCTCCTCAGAAGGATGCAAGCCTGAGTCAAGCTTGAGCCCTGTTGCTGGTCTTGAACTCGCAACCTTGTGGTTTTGAGTGAGTGGCTGCAGGACAGGCATTGAACCACTGCGCCACCAAGAAGACTTCTTCAGGGCAGGAGCTGTTCAAAGCAGCAGTGGAACGGAGCTCTTTGAATTCTCCTTTGCTGAGTTTTTTGAGCAGGCTGCCTTTCAGGGTTGCAGCTTTAGAAATGTATTCCTTCGTTGCAGAGGGTTGGATTAAATGGTCCCTGGGGCTGGATTAGTTTAAGAAGAGCCAGGCTTTAATCCAACTAGTCTGGGACTCTGCTTTCCACTGTGGCCACATAGATGTCTCCTGGAAGCTCAAAATCTGGGTAAAAGACAACAGCATCACCTCTGATTTTTATCTGCAACCAGATAAAAGGGCCCATGGAGCAACTGTGCTTAGAAAAGCCTTTGATGGCACCCCCTCTCCATTTATTGATCAGGAAGGAGAACAGAAATAAAGAGCCAGGAAAAACATAATGGAACCAGGAGTGTCCTCCCTGGATTTGACCAAAAATTGCTCTCTCAATCATTTCCACCTCCAAAAGTGACAATCAGGGATGGAGTCCTTGCAGGCTATATTCTTTCATCTGAGAATGGGAAACCTCTTCTTTTTCCCTCTCTTTTCTTGTGCATGAAGTACCAAGAGGGTCGCAATATAATGAATGAGAAGGTTTCCCTGCAGAAATTGGCCGGGCAATTCTGACAGAGCCTCTGGTTGCTGCAACTGCCTTTGCATGGATGTTGAAGAAGTAGAAAGGCTGGATGGGCTTTTTGGTGTCTTTTTTTGGATCAATAATCCCTCCTCTGTGCTTGGAAGGAGTTTGCTCCTCTGTCGAACAGCCCTTACTCTCAGGAAGTTCCTCCTAATGTTGAGCTGCAATCTCTTTTCCTGGAGCTTGCACCCATTGCTCCATTGTGTCCTAGTCTCTGGAGCAGCAGAAAACAAGCTTGCTCCCTCCTCAATCTGGCATCCCTTCAAATATTTAAACAGGGCTATCATATCACCTCTCAACCTTCTCTTCTCCAGGCGAAACATCCCCAGCTCCCTAGGGCTTCATGGTTTCCAGACCCTTTGCCATTTTATTTGTCCTCCTTTGGACCCATGGCTCCAGTTTCTCAACATCCTTTTTAAATTGTGGTGCCCAGAACTGGACACAGTATTCCTGGTGGGGCCTGACCAAAGCAGAATAGAGTGGCAGTATGACTTCCCTTGATCTAGACACTATACTTCTATTGATGCAGCCTAAAATTGCATTGGCCTTTTTAGCTGCTGCATCACGCTGTTGACTCATGTTCAACTTGTGGTCTACTTGGACTCCCAGATCCCTTTCACACGTAGTTTCATTCAGCCAGGTTTTCCCCATAATCCTATATCTGTGCATTTCATTTTTCTGCCCTAATTGCAGTACCTTACATTTCTCCGTGTTGAATTTCATTTTGTTAGCTTTGGCCCAGCTTTCTAGTCTATTCAGGTCATTTTGAATCTTGATCCTGTCCTCTGGAGTATTAGCTATTCCTCCTAATTTGGTGTCATCTGCAAATTTGATGAGTATGCCCCCAATTCTGTCATCCAGGTCATTGATAAAGATGTTGAATAGCCCTGGACCCAGGACAGAGCCCTGTGGGACCCACATGTCTGAGCAATCAGGCTTCACAATGTAGCCCATGTTTATGCCTCTTGATGACCAGTCGGAAGAAAAAGCAACCTAATTTGCAAGCTGCAGGAGGGAGGAAAAGCTCCCGCTGGGACAATCAGACGTCTTTCAGGGCAGCCGCTTCTAGTGACTGTGTTCTGTAAGTTAGAGCTTGACCCTCAGGCTCCGATTGCAAATCCAGAGTGGATTTCTTGAGGGCTCACTAAGGTGTTCTCTGGACTCAAAATATCTCGGTTTGGATTCCATTGGAAGCTGAGAAGCTACCAAAATGGGGCCTTTTCAGACTTAAGGATTTAAGGAACTGGACTGAAACCCAAGACAGGTGCGGATGGGGAATTAAGAATGCCACCAGCCAGACAGAGGAAGCCTCCTTACTTCAGATTGTACCCTCTTTGTCTTGGCTGTCTGCAACTGAATGACCCAGGAGGAGGAGGAATAGCCTGATATGTCAGGGACATTTACGCCAGTGAAGAGATCCAGGACATCAATTCTGGAAGCCAGGTGGAGAGCAGGGCAGGGAAACAACAAGGATGTTACGGTGGGAGTCTACTACAGACTTCCAAGTCAGACGGAGGAATTGGATGATGCCTTTCTAGAACAGATGACCACACAGTCAGAAAGGAGAGATGTAGTAGTGATGGGGGACTTCAACTATCCTGATATTTGCTGGAAGGCAAACTCAGCCAAATCCTCAAGGTCTAGCAAATTCCTCACTTGCCTGGAAGACAATTTCATGGTCCAAAAGGTGGAAGAGGCAACAAGGGGGTCAGCTATTTTGGATCTGATCCTAACCAACAAGGATGACTTGGTTAATGGGGTGCAAGTGGTGGGATCCTTAGGTGGAAGTGACCATGTTCTCCTGGAGTTTGTTATACAATGGAAAGGAGAAGCCAGGCAGAGTCAGACACGCATTCTAGACTTTAGGAGAGCGGATTTCAGTGAACTTAGAGAAGTATTGAGGATGATCCCTGGTCAGAAATACTAAAAGGGAAGGGAGTTCAGGACAGATGGGACTTTCTCAAAAGGGAGATACTGAAGGCACAGTTTCAAACAGTTTTGCTTTCTTTTTAACATCTTTAAATTTGAAAGAGAGTGTGAAAGAGAGTGAGAGAGGGCACTGGGCATTTGATTCCAAAAATCTGGGTGCCTAAGGAGTGTATAGATTGCACCAGAGCTCCCAGGTGCCCACTTTGGCCAAAGCCAAGGAAGAGAAGGGCTGTGGTTCATTGGGGGACAATGTCTCCCTTCCCTTTCTTTCTCAGCTCAGATGTCAATGTGTCCCCTCATTTCCCTCCATTGGATCCATTGACTGTGCAGAACTGGTTTCCTCTGCCACTGCGGCTGCCATCTTCTCTTTGTTCCAGAGAGCCCCAAGTTCTGTCAAGGAAAACAAAACAGACACTCGGTTCCAATTATCTCGGGAAACATCCCCTTTTATCTGGTAATCACGGCATGACATTTGCGTAGTACCAACAGCAATTGGCATGATGTGCAGGCAAATATAATTAAACAATTGTGTGGCAATAATTGCCTGGAATTGTTTGAAAGAGAGGAAGCATGAGAGTGGTGTAGACACAGGAGTTTGGGAGAGGGATGGAAAGCGCCTTGCGGATTGCGCCGAGGTCAGGCGAGACAAAACACTGCTAACTACCCTGCTTTTAACAGATGTTTTAATATTGTGTGTGTGTGTGTGTGTGTGTGTGTATATATATATATAGTTCTTTTTAAAAAAACTTTTGTAATAATTGTTTTAGTTCTGTCCTTGTTTCCTTCCTCCTCACATGTACACACAGAGACACAGATGCAGGCTGCATCCGCAATGTAATAATCCAGTTTGACACCACTTTAACAGCCATAGCTCAAGCTATGGAATTTGGGGATTGTAGGGTTATTTAAGTGCACTGCATGACCCTTGGAGTCCTTCCAACTGAATGGCCCAATAACTTGTGCACAATAAAAGGGTGCATCATTTGCCCCTTGAAGGGAGATTTCTGGGGGCAGAACTGGGGTGCCTTGGTTGTGGAGAGCAGATTTAAAACCTCTTGCCCTCGACCCACTTCTCACAGCAAGCCCCAGGAATCCAGGCCTGGAGAAGGCGGTGGACATGTCTCTTTGCAGCCTTGGAAAGCTTTCCAGCTTGCTGTGTACTACAAGAGTGTCACATGTCCCTACATCCGCAATAGGGATTTTTTTTAATGTGTAAAGCTGAATTTTAATCGCCACCTCAATTGACTATTAAAATACAGCACTGCACCGTAAAATCACTGTCGTTCTGCTGCGGGGACCCGTCCCAACGCAGCAGAGTGGCGTTTGTGGTGCCTGAAAGCCAGAGATGATTCTGAGGAGCGCTGCAGCTTTTGTCATCTCTCCTCGGGACTGCTTTGGCTCCTGGCCCCAACTTTTCCCAAATGGGGCTAAGAATATGGGGAGTCAAAGAAAAACAACCCTCTTTGAAAGCAGGCACAGCCCTGTGAGGAGTCTAGCTCCATGACTGAGCAGCAGGACTGTATGGGATAGGAAGGAAATGTTGTTCTATGGGGCAGATGATTCCCAGCACTGCTGCAACACTCTTGACTCCTGCTTGGCCTATGGTCCACTAAGACCCCTGGATACCATTCAAGGGAGGGGTCACCTCTTCTTTCCACCTGCTTGAAGGTCTCCAGCCCAATGGTAAAATTTGTGCATGGCGTTGTGTGTCCAGGTGCATGCTTCCTCTCCCCCAACGGCCAGACACAAGTCTTGCGCCAGGTCCTTTTTGCCTTCTACTGAGCCATCGACGGAGTGAGCAGCCGTGCAAAGAGGCATCCCTCTGATTCATGGTCTGTTGGCAGAAGACTTGGGCTGTGTTGCACTTTCCTTTTTGTTTACTGTTGGCTGTTAACAACGGTAATTACAGTACAGTTGTGAGATGAAAACATGACTAAATTATGACAGCGCTTGTGTAACAATCTCTTCCAACGGGCTTGGAAGGCAACAGCTGTACAATTAGGCCATAAATTCTCTTAAATGAACTTGTCTCGGGGAATGGTACCTGTGTGGTACTGTTTTGTAAGAGATAACTAGCCTTAATGGGCTCGGCAATGGAATCCCATGAATGGCTTGATAAAAAAGAAGAAGGAGAGAGAGAGAGAGAGAGAGAGAGAGAGAGAGAGAGAGAAACTCTCATAAAAAAAAATCCAAAGTCCCATCAATTTTTCCCTCTTTCATGGTGGACCAACCCAAAACAATAACCACCAGAGCAGTGCTTATACAGTACCACTTTGGTCTTCCAGATGTTTCGGACTTCAGCTCCCATAATTCCTGAGTTTTGGCCAAGTCGCCTGGGGCTTCTGGGAACTGAAATCCAACACAAACGGAGGTCCAAAAGTTGGGAACCTCTACTGGAGCCAGCTTTGTTTTAAATCCCCATCCAAACCTTTCTTGATGGCAGATGCAGGGAAGGATGCGGAGGAGGATTCTTGGGAAGTGATTTATGTTGCCTCTGGATCCAGAGAAAGGAGCGACTTAGGTTTAATCATATCTTGAAGCCGGGAGGTGAAAGAAGAAGCGATAAAGCCAAGCAGGGAGATGAGTTTCCAATTCTCGCCACCTCTCTGTGTAGAGATACATATTTGTTAATTAAAAAGATGTTCTTTTTTAATTACTTATACAGTACCACTTTTTTTTGGCAAGCAGTGATTAGGGGGATTTCAAAGCAGTCATTCTGGAGTTCCTAAAAGAGGGATTTCAAGGACAGTTTTGGGTCTGGCATTATTGTTCAGTTGGAGGCAAATGTGGCTGAGTTTTTGCAGGGTTGTGTCACAACACCCACAACCCTTTGGTTTAATTTGGGTCCCCATTGCCCACCTTGTTCCCAAAAAACACTTCTTTCCAAAGCATTTTCTGTCTCTCACAGAATCTAGGTTGGAATGGACCTACGATTCTGGTCCAGTCTGGAAGTGGACATTCCCTGGTCCTTCAAAGGCACTGGAGTCCCAGCCTTCCTCACCGCTGATGGGAGTTGCATTCAGTACAATGTTTCATATCCTCCAATTGTCATGATTTAGCATGAAACACCGGAGGCCCGACGTTTGGGAATCAGTGATCTGGTCCAAGCTCCTGATCAAGGCATGCATTGCAATGCAGAAAGCAGCAGCTGCATCCCTGATGGACAGATGTCCAATTTTGGCTCAAATGTCTCCAGCAAAGGAGAAGCCATCGCTGGTGATCCACTGAGGAGGGGCTCTCACCACTAGGAAATTGTGCGGATGTGAAGGTCCGACCAAACACATCATGAGGCCCCATGATTCACCAGAAAAGAAAACAATGCTTGGCGATAGGAAAAAAAGAGGGAGGCCACATTACAGGGGGATAGACTCAATCAAGGAAGCCACGCTTGACCTCAAATAACAAGGGCAACAAACGCACTGGAGTTCTCATTGAAGTTGGAAAATACCCCCAGATTAACTCATTCATATTCATTAGAACAAGAAAAGAAACCTTCCTGGCTGAGGGTGAAATGAAGGAGAAAGGAAGCCATGGCTTGCCTGGGCAAAGCGTCGAAGGATTTCTTGGACTCATTCCTGCCCTTTTTGCCTGGGAAGGGGGTCCGTCTGTTGACGGCGGGGAACCTGGGGGTCAAGACCATGAAAGCCCTGTCATTTTTCTTAATGGAATCCTGGGCTACAAAAGCTGTTTTCACAGAGAGAGGAGAGGCCCCCAAACTCATTAAAGTGGTGGTTAAATTGCAAAGAGCCAAACGCAGGGCAGTGATGCTTTTTTGCAGGGAAGGAGAGGAAAGACCGAACCTGGCAGATTCCTTCTCCCTTCCATTCCCATGCCCTCTGCAGAAAAGAAAGGGGACAGGGAGAGAAGATTTACCACCAGAAGTCTGTTTGGAGACAGACATGGAGGTTGAGTCAATATGAAACGTGGGGCGGCTCTGCCCACCTATTCTGCCATTGCATTGTTCCTTTTTCAGACTTCTTGTTCCCTCCTCCATTGTTGGAAAATTGGTAGCAATCTGCAAGATGATCTTAAGATGGAAGAAAAGGAGTCTGGAATGTCAGAGGTTGCTCTGGATTCAAAGTCCAACATTCATTATAATGTTTGCAAGGAATATTTCATGGGTGCATCTCCTAAAAAGGGTGGCATCTCATCCATCTTCCTTTGGCAAATGAATCCACCCGCCAGAGTTTGGGAGGAAGAAGAGTTTTCCATCAGGATGGACAACCATTTGTTTGTACTTCTTTTTAAAACGAGACTTTATCAGAAATCACAGATTCCTTTATATTCACGATGGAAAAAAATACAGATTCTAAAAACTTCAGATGTTGGAGAGACCAAAATTTTGACATTCACTCAAGACTTGGAGCTCTTCAAGCATAAAAGGCAGTGTTTGAGTCCCATTAAGGGGAAAAAACCCAGAAAAATTAGAGGCGGTGAAACACCAAGTCTTCCCTCCCACAAAGGCCTTTGCTGAAGCAAAAAGATGGTTTGTGAGCAACTTCCTGGTGGCTTTGCTGATTTGACGATTTTGCCAAAAGTTTCATTTTGACCTGCTGATGATGTTCTACATGGTGCATATTATTTCTTCCCCCACTGCAATGACCTTTGGTTGAATAACCGATGATGATGATGATGATGATGATGATGATGATGATGGACGTGTCAAAATCAAATAGCAATTTCTGCTATCCTCTGTGAAAGCACGTCACTTAAGGGTCCCTCATGTTTTGAACGGAGCAATTATTTCCAGTGAACGAAATACATGTGGCAAAGGACGTGTGCATTTTGGTTAAGCGGCGTATCTAAACAGGGCTCTGAAATAACTTTTCCATTTGTTTGCTCAGTTTTTGTCAGTTTTTATGTTGCTGGCCAGAGAACAAATGGCAGGATTCAGCCTTTTTGCAAGGCTTGGAGGAGGTTGCAGCAGTTCTTCTGCAGTGACATGTCCCCCTTCCCTCTCCAATTTCCAAAATGGATTGGCTTTTGCTGCCTCTCTTCCTTCCCAGTATTTGTTTCTAAGCCCAGGTTATTAACAGGACCCAGGGGCTGCCCATAGAAAGATCCCGGGCCGTAAATAGCGCGCCTGGAAAAATATGGCACCTGAAATCAAGCTCATCTGTCTGTTCTTGCAAAGAGAAAACCCTCTGCCTCTCCCCGAATATTGCTCTGGACTTTCCCTCAGAGCTACCTGGTTGCTGACAAAGTATTAATTTATGGGAGCATAACTCAAACCAAAAAAAATCTATATAATATATACTATATCTATATATATATATATAAGTCTTTTTTGGAGAGTCCACTTAAATCTTGGGGAATGAAGAATTAAGAGGGTGTCTAGTGAACAGCAATAATTCTTTTCCACTATCCTTCTCCACTGGGTCCTTTTCCAGAAAAAAAGAAAACTGCCGCAAGAGCAAAGTGAGGATGTGTGCGTTTGCAGTTTGCACCAATGCAATGGCAGGCAAGTGTGTGAGAAGATTTGTGAAGAAAGAATGTGGTATTGTATATGTAGGTATGTATAGATATGTAGAGATATTTGTCTATGTATTGGTTATGTATTGTTTATGTATTATTGTGTAATAATAAAAACAGTACTTTAAAAAAAAAGAAGAGGCTTCCGTGCTTCTGGCGTTTCCCCACAAGTCCATTCGTTCATTAGCATCATTAGCCTCAGGTGTGAGGAATCCATTTTGAGCCTTATGTCTCGGTTGACGCATCCAGGCCTCTCTGAAGGCCGTTTGTGCTTCGTAAAGCCTCAGGGGGACTAGACAACTGTTGGATACATTCGTAGGAAAAATGGGTGCATTTGGAAAATGCACCAAGACCAAAGTGGACCTTTCAAAAAATGCCCACAGAAGGCTGCCAAAGCATGCATTAACCAACTCTGTGTTTGCAACTCTTCTCGCCTTTGTAGCCAAATGGCAGCGGCTGGTGAGTGACACTATTTAACCCTTTGAAGAGTCTGGCCATTGTTTCTAAAACCAGAAGGAAGCCTCCTCCCTTCATTTCTCACCACCTTCCTTTCTTTCTTTCTTAAAAATATATATTTAAAAAAATTATAGTAAAAATTAAGCAGTTATTAGTATTCACGAAAAACCGCTTGTGGCAGCCGCCACGCAAGCAACGAGAAGCCACCTGCAGTTCAAAGCAGTACTTGATAATGCTGTAATTAGATTTGAGATGCAAAAAAGCTCATTAAAATTAAATAACATATTTGTCACTGTTTTAAGAGGTGCAGATTGCCGAGAATCACGCTGGTCTCCTGACCTTGACGTCTCCCGCGCAGTCCTTGCTGTCAGATTTCGAAATGAATGCTGGTAATTTTATGAGAGGATATATATATATATATATATATATATATATATATATATATATATATGGGAAGGGGGAGGAATAGATGGAGAAGTTCCTCTAATGCAAAAGGAAGCAACCAATGGATGCTTTCTCTCTCGGCGGCTGGAGAAAATAGTCTCGGGGGAACCAATGTGGCCAAATGGGCCTTCCCTCTCGGTCAGCCTCGCCCTGTTTGACATGTTCCCTGAGCACCAGAAGCATGGCTTCCATTAGAAATCTAGACATGATTCACATTAGACTCAATCGGCTTGGCAGTCAATTAAAGCCATTTGCATTTATTACTAAACAACTTGTTTGCTTTCCTGCCTCCTCCTCCTCCTCCTCCTCCTCACCTCCCCCCGGCTCCCCTGGGACTGATGGCTGGTGTATAGAAATGTCCCTCAAAGGTGACCACTGAATGTCCATTCTCCCCATTTCCAGGGGGGCCACGCCATTCTCAAAAGACCACCTTGGGATTGTTGTTCTACCCTCTTTGGTATCTCAGGACTGGTTCTCTCCCTTGTTTGATCTCATTTATGCTGCCAATATGTTTAAACGCCTTTGCAGACAATGCACAGGGTCTATCTCTCAATGCAAACATCTTTGGGAACTACTCATCCCTGATCCAAGGAGGCATATAATATGGTCCTTTTGTAATCATGGATTCTAGCTCAGGGTGTGCACCGTTCTCCATGTTTTTAGAACAGGCATGTGCAGCCCTGAGAAATGGACCAAGATGGTTGCTTTGACTTCCCTTGGCCGAGGGAAAAAGGCAGAAGGTAGCTTCTGCCTTGCCTTCACCTTGGGCTCCCTTTTTGGGTGGTGCGGCTGATGTTTGCAAATGTGCACACATCTACAGAGCTGCTATTTGTTTAATGGGTTTTGCGCACGCCCCGATGCCACATCGCATCAGCACAATCTAGAAATAGTTTCTGTCCTGAGACATGACCGCAGGAGCCCCTTTGAGGTGGAGAATGCTCCAGAAGGATGGGCGCGCCTTGCGTTGCGGCTGACCTACATTGGCGCTTCCCTTCTGGAAATGCCTTGGCATCACTTGGAGCACCTTCTGGAAACGTCTCTGTGAATCTGGAATGGGGGGGAGGGCTTGTAGGCCACACTTGCTCCTCCTCAGATCTGGGAGACATGTTCTCCTTTTGGTGCAACCCGTGTCATAAGTCAGCAGAAGCTGGTGCCGGATTGAAGATAACAGAATAAAAACAGATCTGTGAATAACATTGGGCAAGCTTCCCTTCCTTCCTTCCTTCCTTCCTTCCTTCCTTCCTTCCTTAATATACACCATGCTTTCCTCCTAAATATTCCTTTTGTCCTTCCTTCCTTTATATTACTTCCTTCTTTCTAGACATCTTTCCTTCCTTCATACCTTGATAGAAGCCATGCTTTCCCCCTAAATATTCCTTCCTTCCTTCCTCCCTCAACAATGTTGTCAGGAAGGAGAGTACAGTATGTGAGCCTTTCCCAGCAAGACAGGGGTGGCTGTTGCTCTCCTTCTCCTCGCTCTGCAGAAGACTCAAAGTGACTGAATAATTGTCCATCACAATTAAATGAAAATTGTTGTGAAGGGTCCTTGCCAAGCACCAGGCGCAAACGCCACCTTCGGAGCGGCTGGGCTGAGTGATGTGGCGTGCACAAGAGGGTTCCCCTCCGGAAGAATCAAAGGAGAAAGAGAGGCAGGACTGGTGACGCCAGATCTCCTCTCCTTCGCCCCACAGTCCCTTGGAAGATGGGCTTTGCAGTCTGGGTTGTCTGAGGCTGGAGGGAGGTTTGGTGCATACGGAGAGGTCGGGACCAGGAAATCATGGCCACATCTACACTATAGAAATAATGCAGTTTGACATGGCATTCAGTGCTGTAGCTCCCTCCTATGGAATCCTGGGGTTTGTAGTTTTGCAATGTCTCTAGCCTTCTTTGCCAATGTGTGCTGGTGCCTCTCAAAACCACAAATCCAGGATTCCGTATGAGAGAGACACAGCAGTAGAAGTGGGGTCAAACTGCATTATTTCTGCAGTGGCAGATGCACAAGGAAGGGCCTTGGAGAGTTCCCTTTCCTATAAGGGAGCGATGTGGAAGGAATTCCTGAAATGGTTTTCAATTGCATTGTGAGCCTTTCCCCAAATCTTCTAAAACATGGCCACATAGCCCCAAAACCCCACAAAAAACTATGTCCCCAAATCATTTCTTAGAATGTATGGCTTTAATATGATGGCTTCAATTTAATTTTAAGGCTGACATTTTGTATGTTTTGGATGGTAATCTGTCTCATGTGTAAACCACCCTGAGTCCCAGACTTGGGGAAAAGGTGGGCTAGAAATGATGATGATGGTGATGATGATAGTGGTGAGGATGACTCCTGTTTTGGCTGGGCATGGAGGAAAGAAGTTGCCTCTTGTGGGTGGCTTCCATTTTGTAGCCCCCGAAAGTCCAGATTTCCCCCTCTCTGTCTTCTTTTCTCCAGCTTCTGAGGGCACCATTTGTATTCAGATGAAGGTCATTTGAAAGGTGTAATGTGGTAAACAGCCATTATTTCATTTTGATGGAGGTAGTAAAATTATAGTGTTGGTTGAATTATTTTAGTATGGGACCATTACTGTCTCCCTAAAACACTTCTAAGGGATTTTATTTTAATGCCAGCATTGCAGCCTGAAATTAGAGGAAAATTAAGACTCACAAGGCTGAGGAAGCAGCAGTGATGTTGTGTGTGTGTGTTCAAGAGCTTGCCTTGGTTTTTATTAGCTTGTTGTTGCTGTCGTTGTTGTTGTTGTTGTTGCTGTGTGCCTTCAAGTCATTTCTGACTTATGGGAGTATATCACACAGAGCTTTTGGGTGGTTTTGTAGCTCAGTTCCAGCTCACTTCCGTCGTGACTGCACTTCCAACGATGCAGTTTCATGTCATAAAGGGACTGTTTTATCAGTCGTCATTGATTTCTATGGGAGCTCCTTGCGAATTCCTTCAGCAGCATATCTGAAGTCACCCCTCATTTTGGTTAAAACAGGGAAAAAAGTGACTCCAGAGAATTGGCTTCCAGGCTGCCTTCGATGGCACTGCGATTTGTTCTGGTCTGGAAAAGCACTCTGATGCCACCCCCCTTGACCCCTGCGTCCTGCTCCATTGTCCCCCTCCTCCTCCTTCATGTCATCTCCTCCTCTCTGCCAACCAGCCCATCCCATCATCCCCTGAGTCCTCCCAGACCCCGTTCTGCTCCCCTCCTTCAGCCTGCCACCAATCCCATCATCCCCTGAGTCCTCCTAGACCCCGTTCTGCTCCCCTCCTTCAGCCTGCCACCAATCCCATCATCCCCTGAGTCCTCCTAGACCCCGTTCTGCTCCCCTCCTTCAG
>NC_056528.1:10877513-10878784 GCF_019175285.1 Sceloporus undulatus | reverse complement strand
TCTCCCACCAATCCCATCATCCCCTGACTGCTCCTGCATCCTGACCCTGGCCCCAGGGACCCCCAGGAAGCTAACCCATCATCCCCTGACTGCTCCTGCATCCCAATCCTGGCCCCAGGGACCCCCAGGGACCTATCCCATCGTCCCCTGTCTTCTCCTGCATCCTGATCCTGGCCCCAGGGACCCCCAGCGACCTATCCCATCATGCCCTGACTGCTCCTGCATCCCGATCCTGGCCCCAGCAACCCCAGCAACCTATCCCATCATCCCCTGACTGCTCCTAGACCCCGATCTGCTCCTCTCCTTCAACCTGCCACGGATCCCATCATCCCCTGCCTCCTCCTTCACCTCGATGAAGGATGACAGCTAAGGAGGGGGCAGGGAAGGAGGGCAGCGTCCAGAGCCCCACTGAGCATGTGCAAGGGTGCTGATTCGAATCATTGAGCCCTCACAGTATGCTCTGGTGTGGTCATACAATGTGCACTCACTCCCCTTTGCTTGAGTTCGTATCACATGACTGGCTTGGAATCGAACTGACTTCGCTTGCCCCTCACTTTGGGAGGACAACAGAAAGGCAACCAGGTGTGGAAAAACATGACGTTTTAACCTCAATCCAAATTGCTAGAGAGGAGTGACTCTGGATCTGGTGTGGAAGAACATCACGCTTTGCATTTCTAGAACAGGAGTGACTGCGGATCTGAGCTGCAACCCCCCCCCCCCCATGTGTGATAAGGTCCATGGTGACCTCAAGCAATTCTATCATGGTTCTTGTAAGATTTGTTCAGCGGGTCCTCCCATATCTTGACCCATGATGGGTTTTAAATAACCCACCTTCCATGATTTTTGAATGAGGAGAAGTAGTATTTTATGGTAGAGCTTGACCCTCAAAGGAGAGCAAAGGCATATTTCCAAGAACAACCAAATTCTCAGTAGTTATAGAACAGTGGTTCCCAACCTTTGTTGGGCCGCGACCCCCTTTGGGGACGAAAGTCCCACCCGCGGCCTCCCTGATCGGTTGAGAGGCTGGGAAGGGGCGGGACATTCAGACGCCTACAAGCCCCAGCGGGCTTTGCGGCCAGAAGTCCCACCCTTTCCCGGCCTCCCAAACAATTAGGGAGGCCGCCGAGGTCTCCGTGGGTGCCTGCAGTCCCATCCCCTTCTCCCCGCGGTTGCCTGGCAGCCCCAGGGAGAAGAGGAGGAGGCGGCCCGCCCGTTCTTTCTCCCCATGGGTGCCTGCACCCGCGGGAAGGAAGGGAGAGGAGGAGGGACCC
>NC_056528.1:10811067-10872928 GCF_019175285.1 Sceloporus undulatus | reverse complement strand
TCCACTAAGTTGTGATGTGAGTGCTGGATTTTCTTTGGGATGAAGAGGGGAAATTGTGCACAACTCCAGGTTTGGGTTCAAGAGTGAACTTCATTTGGGCAAATATGTGAGCAGAGACAGGCCAGGATCCTGGGAGTGTCTTGTGGTTGTGTCAGTTCCCCCAACTGAAGAAGATAGACTAGACTTTTGACCTAATGCAACATCCTCCTCTAGTTCACATTTGCAGGCAACCGCTACACATCCAATGCATGAGTTGTGCATGCATTGCACATAGGAAGCGCATTGCATGCATTGTGTAGAATTATGGAGGGGCTTTTAGTTGCATGTTTGATGGCACAACACCCATAACACTTCAAGAGCTCTTGTGTGTGCGTGCACTGCACATAGGAAGCGCATGCATGCCACTTCTGAGATATGGAGGGGCCTTTCAGTTGCACATTTGAAGGCCCAGCATCATTACACCAGGACCCGTGTTGTGTTTGTGCGCATGGGTTTGCATATGTCTGTGTGTGACAGATTGCCACTGGGATCGGCTGCCACTGGAGATAAGGATCGCCACCTGTTCTGTATTTATTAGGAGCCACCATTTAAGGGAGAATTTAGATTAATAACATCCAGACTGGAGAAGTAATTTCCTTTGAGGAGGCGATTTGCATGCTCTCTGCCCGAAAGAGTCGCTGCCGCTGTGGTCCCTTGTCGTGTCGGCTCAAATAATGAAGTTGGAAATAACATGGAAGGTTAATAGGTCCTACTTATCTCCTTGGAGCCGAGGAGGAAGATTTGCAGCACACAACCTCTTGGGCATATTTCTTTGGGAAGTAAGTTTTTTAAGCCACCCCTGGGCAAAATTTACGAGGGACTCGCGTCCTTATTAGTCATCAGCCGGACCGTGAACCTCGTCGGAAGGGACGGCGCTGGTCCCAGGTCATGCCGATCCATGGCCTCCGTTCGATTCGTGGTTTTATATTTTTGAATGTTGATGGAGCCATCAGGATGAGACCTTCTGGCTTTAGAAAAGTGCCTTGTTTTGTTTTTAGCTCCAACCTTTGCTAATTTAAACTGAATATTTTCAGCAGTTTTCTCCTTTTTCTGCATTAATTTGTATCATTGTTCACACCTAGGCACTCTTTTGCAATTTTGATCCTTTGAACATAAAAACAAGGCCTTATGCCACAATTTCCACCCGTGTGCTTTTGGGTTTCCATTGGTTTCCATTGTGACAACGGCAGTGAATCCTCTCGCCTCCAGGAGGCCATTTTGTGACTTTGTAGGAATGGCCAGGAGAACAGCAATTGGCCACTGCAGGATAGGTGTGTGTGTTGTGTAGGTTTGTGTGTGTGCAAGGTAAGCATATACAATTGGCCCTCCATATCCACAGATTCTTTATCCATGGATTCATGTATTGAAAACATTGTTTTTGCCACTTTATATAAGAGACACCATTTTACTATCCATTGTATCTAATGGGATTTGAACATCCATAGATTTTGTTATCCATAGGAGGTCCAGGAACCAAACTCCAGCAGATACCAAGGCGCTACTATACACATAAGCATATACACACATCCATATATGTATACACACATGTACACACATTGTCTATCTGTCTATGTACCCATTCATCCATCTTTTTCTCTTGCTCGAGCAGTAGATGCGATGCAGGGGGCATCTTCTCTGTGTGAGTGACTTGGGGGCTTGCTCTCTGTGGTGCAATTTATTAATTATTGTTGTTATTATTGTAATGGATGTTACCATTCTCCTTATTTTGATTAAATTCCAAAACAGCCGGGGGCATTCGGTTGCGGACTTGGAGTGGCTGTAATTTCATTTTTTAACAGCTCAGATGTCCTGAGGTTGTAATGCACAGAAATGGCCTCTTTCTCTCCCTCCCTGCCTCTCTCTTTCTCTCCTGCCCACCTTCTCTTAACTTATAAATGGCCAAGCAGGATTTTTTTGTCTAGTTCATGCTGATATATATATATGTGTGTGTGTGTGTGTGTGTGTGTGTGTGTGTTTTAATGAAAGTCAGGGATTCTTGTAATTGGGTGGCACAAAATGCATTCATTTTCAAAAGAATTGCATTCTCAAATGCCATCCTGTAGCTCTAAATAATGACAAAAAAGGAGGGGGGGGGGAGAAGAGGAATGAATTAGTCATTTTTAAAAAGAAATTAAGCAGGTAGACCAGCCTCTTCTGCACTCTGCTAGGAGTATTTTAACCCTTGTTCAGCTGTGCATGAATGTTTTGGGATGTTTCCAAAATACTGTGGCCCCACAACGGTTGGTAATTCTTCCTACTATCATTAAGCATGGATTGCTCCATACAAATACAGTGACAGGGGCTGCCTTCTCAACAGCCCATCTCCCTGGTCCCTAAGGCTCACACAACAACAAAAGCTGGAATGTGGGTGATTTTTCTCCATTGCTGCAGCAGCCAAGATAGTTGCCAGAAAGGGCTTGTTTAAACCGTTTCAGCAACTAGTAAACCACTCTTAAGCAGTTCTTAGATTCAAGAAGTTCTTCCTAATGCTGGGATGGGATCTCTTTCCTTGCAACTCGAGTCCATTGGTTCATGCTCCTAGACCTTGGAGCAGCAGAAAACAAGCTGGCTCCATCTTCTCCATGTCATCCTTCAGATATTTAAAGACAGATCCATCATGTCACCTCTCAAGTCTTCTCTTCTCTAAACTGAACCTTCTTAGCTCCTCCAGTCATAAGGCTTGGTTTCCACACCTTTGGTCATCTTGTGGTCACTCCTCTTGTTACAACTTATCAATATCCCTTTTGGTGTCTAAAACTGGACACAGGATTATTCCAGGTGAGGTCTGACCAAAGCAGAATAGAGTGACACTAAATCTTCCCTCGCTCGGGATTTGTGAACCTTTTTGGTTGTGTTTCATCTTTATAGGTAGAGCTTAATTCTGCACCAGCCTCATTTGCAGGGATTCAAACCCAAACTCTTTCCAAATCTAGGCACATAGATTGGCTAGTGCTGGTTTCCTCCCATCGTCATTTTAGAAACGAAGAGATCACAAGTTCTTTCCATCCCGACTGTAAAGAAACTTCCCAGTTTTGCCCGATTCTGGCCAATGAATCAGAATCTCCATCCAGCCTGAAATGAATCAAGATTTCCATCCCTCCTGAATCAGGCAGCTTGGAACTGTCACCTTTGTGGATAGCAACTCCCAGCATTCCCCATCATGCCTGGCCCAGGATAGGAATGAAAGAGAAAAAAAAACAGAGATGGAATTTGCAAAAAGAAAACCCTGGAGACATGCCCCAAAGTGGTCTAAAGATGGCTGCTTTGTTGCAGAGACGCTCCCATGCCTTTCAGCCTCTCTCTATGTATTCTTCCAGGGTGATTTGGAGCCTAACTGCAGGGATTTCTAGAGGAAAGGCTCTCATCGGATTTTATGGACAAAAAGAGGCCAGGCAGGATGATGTCCTCAGCCTGTGATTTCTTTCCCAAGATCCCTGCCTCCCTCCCCCCTTCCTTGCAAATCAATAAAGAGATGCTCCTCCTGGCCTTGGATGCTTTGGTGACATCTGTGTTGCCGTGACACATCTCTCGCATCTCTCCAAAGGGGTGAGAGCCTTGTGCTGAGTCTGTTGTGAAACACACTTGACACAACCTTCACCCCCAGCAAATGCAGGGAGGCTTCAGACGTTGCCTTGATGGGAGAGAGAGAGGCGCTTGCTTGCCATGTTTACAGGGGATCAGAACAAGGGCGCGCAAAAATAAAAGCAACACCAGATAGCAGGGACACATGTCTTCCACACTTCCTCCCTGGCAAGATTTCTGAAAAGCGGGAGAAAGGGAGCAAGGTGACACTCCTGTTTCTGGCAAACGCAGAGGTTTCTCAGGAGCCAACGTTGCGCAGCGGAAAGGCCTTAAGGTCACTGGGAGCTCCGCTTTGCTCTCCTGCATTTGGGGGCTTACACTCTCTTGTAATGTTAAAAACATTTGAAATACATAAGCAAAGGGTAACAGTGGTGCAGAACCCTTTTCTTGCAAAACAAGTCACTTTCCAAAAGCCCGCTGGCATAAGAAGTTGGAAGGACCATGTCCCTCTTCCTAGGAAGGAAATGCTAGCACCTAGGAGCTCAATTCGAACTCAGCTCTCAGCACAACAGCCAGGATGGGAACCCAGCAGCATTTGCTAAAATTGCTATCAGCATTTGCAGCTCTGAGCAAAAGAAGGAGTGGAAACCCATGATGCAATGCAACCGTGAGCAAATCCATGTGGACCGAAAACTACCTACAGATTTGTTCAAGCTCAAAAAAAGTAAAGTCCAGGTTGTTTTAAAATGTCTTCTCAGCTCTGGAGAAAAGAAGATTTCTACCTTGACATTTGCTCTTTTTGAATGTTCCTTAAGTAGCCCATTTAAGCAAATTCTTGGGTGTTGGAGGAATGTAGAGAGGTGAATGGATCTATGAAGCAGCGAAGGGAGGAGAGCCTAATACGACCGACCTGTTTCGCACAGACAGTAAAATATTCATTTCGATTGGTTATTTCCCTTTGCTAGATAAGTACACAAAAGGAAAGGGAAAGAATTAAATTTCCTTACTGCTTAAGGTACAATTCAATAATAATCTGGGCTTTTTAGTGGATGAAATATTTAACATAACTTGTCTACATTAAGTGGCAGAAAGCTGAAATCCAACTGATTCATGGGCAGCACTAAAGGATAAAAACCAAGAGGAAATACAGAGAAGTACCTGAAAAAAAGAGAGGGCAGTCATGGGATTTATTCTGGGAACAGAATTAGCCAAAGTGCTCAGACTTCAAAGGGGAAAAAAAGCCCACTTCAAGGAAGGGAACATGGGCAGCTGTACTACAATGGATTGCAATTGCCAAGACGGAGCATAATGTTATGCTGGTGGACTTATGCAGCAGTTGTGCAACACTGAATTGAGACATTGTGCAACGGAACAGGCATGCGCATCTGCTTGGACATTGCACCATTTGCAAATACATAGAAACCTGTGCACATCCATGGACAATGTGGCAATGAAGCCACATTAAGCATGCAGAGGCATGAGTGCCTCATCACCATTGATGTGTAAATGCACAGTGATTTGTTTTGTTGTTAATGCTCTTGATTCATGGTGACCCTGTGGATGAGAGGCCTCCTAGACTCCCTGTCCTCCGCTGATCTGTTCAGGTCCTGCAAATTCATACTTGTGACATCCTTAATTGCGTCCATCCATCTGGTCTTCTCTTTCTACTGCCCTCCATCTAGCATTATTGCATTTCCCAGTGATTCATGCTTTCTCATGTTGTGGCCGAAGTACGATGGCCTCAAATTGGTCATCTTGGCTTCCAGAGAGAGCTCAGGCTTGACTTGTTCGGGTTCTTGGCTTCAGGATTCTTTTCCAGCACCACATCTCCAATGGATTGATTTTCTTCCTATCTCATTTCTTCACTGTCCAGCTCTTGCATCCATTACTTACTGACAAAGAATACAATGGCTAGGAGTATTCTGACTTTTTGCATTTAGTTTTATATCTTTGCACTGTAGGATTTTGCCTTGTTCTTTCACAGCTGCCCTTCCCACTCCTGTTCTGCAACTTAGGACCAAATGTGGGCTTTTCTGGGTCAGACAAAACAGTCCAAGTGCTTCTTGGGGAAGAGGATCCCAGCAGTGCAATTGCCAGGCTGCCTAATCTGCTGTGAGCGTTGTTGCCTTCGGTGGGATTAATTTGTCAGTAAATTTGGTGAGGAATCCAGAAACACACAGTTTGCAGAAAGAAAGCACTGGAAGAAGCTGTTTTCTCACTGAATTACTGGGTCAATTTCGAGAGGGTTTGTGTGTGTGGGTGTTGTAGCTGTGCTTCTCCTCCATCACAAACTACTGGCTTTGCTTCTGAAATTTCCCCAGTGCCGCCTCTTTCCCATCATCTCAATTCGTCCAGCCGAGAGGGAAGGGAGTTGCATGGCAAATACATCATACTAAATATATTTTCAGAGATTTAAAGTGACCCCTCCTCCATGTCCCTGGGGTGTGCGTGTACATTTCTCTCTCTCTCTCTTTCTCACACACACAAACACACAGACAACACAGAGCTCTTATTTTGGGCAAAGCCAGCTGGGATTTGGGAATGAAGCCTTCATTTCCTGAGACTCCTAAGTCGACCAATTGCAAAAGCTTCATGCAAGAGATGACAGAAATAAGTGCACAGCCCTTTGGGGGAAAGTCTAAGGAAGGATCAGACCTTGCCTGGTCAAAAACTGTTGACTTGTCTCTGAAAAGCCAAATGGAGAAAGCCTCCAGAGGGATGACTTGAAGCCATGCAATACAACAGCAACAACAACAAAGCTTCCATGTTGCCCTTAGGATTTGAGGAGACCAGGGCACCCCAGCTGAAAAGTGTTGCACCCCTTTGTTGTGTGCATTGCACCCATGTAAAAAACTTGTAGGCCTTCCTTCCAGGCCACATTGGACCACATTTCCATGGACTTCTAGGACACTGGAAATGATATCCCCACGGACATGGTTTTGGAACAAGTCCTCAAAGTCTCAACCTTACAGAGGGATTGTTCATCATTTGTGTTTGCTGTTTAGCAACAGCACTTGCAATGAGGAGATGTGGGTGCTGGGATTTTGTTTTTGTGCTTACAGATCTCTTGCTGTCTGCCAGGAATGTGCAATGTTCAGGGGGCTAAAAACCTGGTGCTTCCTTCCCAGAGGGACCTGGGTCCTTGGGAGGGAAGGATTTTGCTTTCCCTGTGTTTCTGAAGCCAGAGAGGAAAAGAAAAAGAGCTCCAAGGCTGGCTGTTTGAGGTCAGGTTATAGGGACTGGGAACACGTAGCTTAGAGGAAAGAAGATTAAGGGGGAACAAACTTGATAACAATCTTCAAATAGTCAAAAGTCTGCTGCAAAGAAGTTGGAGTCCAATTGTTCTCGGCTGCCACAGATAATCAAGCAAAGAGGCTTATATTTCAGGAAGGCAGGATTAGGCGGCACAATCCCCCTTCCTTGGCTGTGTGTCTCTCTCTGTGTGTCTGTGTGTGTTGGGAAGTGCATTGCAGCCACCAGAGCCACCAGCAACAAAGCAAATTCTGGAAGCTCTTCCATGGAGTTTTCAAAGCGGAAGCGAAACCCATGTTTGGCACAGCTGGGCTCCTTCTGGAAATAGAGGAAAGAGAGCAGCCCCAATCCAGGGAAGAGCAGGAGATGCAGCTTTTGAGGTAGAAGGAGTGCAGAAGGAGGCTGCAAAGGGAAATATCAGAGATGGAATGAGAGAGGGAAGCCAAAGATGGAAGCAGAATCTCCTTCCAGGCACTGGATGAACAGGCCACTGCCACCAAGGAAGGTGAATGGAGCCAAGTGGGATTTATTTGGAAGAGCGAACAAGAAGGATGACATCCTGTACTGCAGTTATGGATTTGAATGCTATAGTTATGGATGTGCAACTGCTCCATATTAAGTAATACTGTGCATTCACCATTGCAAACTATGGTCCCAATTGTAAATGCATGCCCCTAAACCTGTCTCTCAATGCCAGCAGCTGCATTGAGAGAAGGACATCTATTCATCTGTTGCTCAGAGCCCAGCAGGATGACGGCACCTTCCCTCCAGCGAACCTCGGAAGGGAGGTTGTTCCGGTTGCAATTCCTCATGGCGGCCTTTGGACCTTGGGTTCCGATGGTAGGATGCGCTCTGGACTCATTTCCAGAGATAACTGGCAAAATCTTTGAAATTGCCCTAGAGAGGATCACAAAAAGTGACCGTAAAGGCATAAAGTCTTTAGCTACTGGGCCGGCAACTGGTGTGAGCCCCAGAAGGCCCAGTAAGGTTGGGGAGGCAATGGAGGACCGAAGACAGGCACAAGGGTTTCTCCTGTCTGTCTGAAAGGCAGGCACTGAGGGGCACAAAGAGAGAAAAAGAGAGAGAGAGAGCCCATGGTGGTGCAATTGGTTCCCAGCAGGCATCAGAAAATGCTGTTTTGTTTCCACCTAAAAATTGCAGTCCATCATCAAAACAGAGGCCAGCCTGGATTCTCAGTTAGGGCCAATTAATATGGTCTCTCCCCCTTCTACCTCCTACCCCCGGTTCATTTTCCCCAGCGAAGTGCATTTTAGCAATTCATTATACCTCCCCCCATCTCCCTTTCCCCTTCTCTTTCTCTCTCTGTGTTTGTAACCTGCTCTTTGCAAATCATATCCTAAAATTAAAAGAATGCCTGGGAGGAAAATGAGTGTGGCTTTCTTTCTTTCTTTTTCTCTCCCCCTTTCCCTTCTCATCAGAATGATTTCCCAGTGACTGACTGGCATTGCAGGCTTGATAGCAAAGACGGGAAAGGCTTTTAACCTCCTGATTGCTCTGGAGCAGAGAGCGAGGAAAGGAGGAGGAGGAGGAGGAGGAAAGCGTGCGGCCAGGAGAAGGAAGCCGTTTGCAAGGGCCAGGATCACAGTTCTGACTGCAGGACAAAGCGGATCCCATCTCTTTGGGATCTGCTATGAGCAGAAAGGGACATGGTTTGGTCGGAACGTGGGCTTTAAAGAAAATCAGTCTAGGAAATGTCACACTGGCTGAGAGCTGACATTGTGAGCAGACCTGTTGGATCCATTGCTGAATGCTAAGCCAGCATTGATGCAATGGATCTAGACCAACAAGAGGCTTTGGGACACCTAAGAAGAAAAGGAAATAGTCTACAGTCTGCAATGCACCTGAAACCCTTCAATCTCTGAGAGGAGCCTAGATTATGTGACAGACTGATGTCTCCCTGGATCTTGCTCCAAGGCAGAAACCTTCCTAATTTCTCGATGGCCATTTCCAACCTCCATGAAGCAGATGGGAGATTTCCAATGCCTTTGTGTGCAAACATCTTGGTGTTGGAAAATACCTGGTTGTCGTGTCTTTACAGCTGGGAGAAACGAAGCCTTTGTTCCCTTGTGTTGTTGTGATGAAGCAGAGTCTTAAAATCTGTGGCTGAGCAAGCCTAACATGTGATTTCCCCCCTCTTAATGGCTGGAGATATTAAAAATAATTAAAACCCCTTTTCTTTCTTTTATAAGTCTAAAGAGCTGTGATCAGCATGGATTTGCAGTCGTTCCAAAGACCACCTTCTCTAAATATAGAATAAAACATGTATTCTATTGTCAAAAATGTGTCAGTTCTGTTGTAATTCATAGGCTTACGATATTCGCTGGCCATGAAAAGGCACAGGCCTCTCCAAAGGAAATAAGTTCATCTTAAAGATATATTTGTCGCAGAAGTGAGTGCGCAGACAGGCTTTCCGAAGCCTTCGTGAAGAAAACCCCGGCTGTCTTGTTGCTGTCTGGCTTTCAGGGACTCCTCCTGCGGCAGCGAAGGAATGAGTCCGAAGCCAGACTTATCTCCAAAAAGAGGCACTTCTTCTTTATTGCTGTATTTACAAACACGAACCTTAACTCGAGCTACACACTATCACCAATCCACCAACAAACAGCCAACAACCCACACAGTGCACTGAGACCCTGGGTCTTATATAGGCACTTGCCATGTGGTCACTGTGCCCAGCCTCTTCCTGTGGCTTTTCCTGTGCCACCTGCATTGCTGTCCCCCAACCAGGACGCATGACACAGCATGGTGACACATGGCTACACACTTCATGACCTTGTACCCTCATTAGTTGCAATCAACTGCCTTGTTAGCAAACTGAAATTGACTTGTAGTTCCCTGTGGTCACTGTTCACATCTGGACATTTTATACTTAGGATTTTATTCCCTAACTATATCTCTGTCTGTCTGTCTGTCTGTCTTTCTACAAGCAGCGCACTGATGACTAAAAAGGCCAATCCAAGATAAACAAGTCCGGTTGCAGAAAGCACAGCGGAAAGTCTCCTTGGGTGATGTTTCTGGGTTGTGGTTCTATATATATATATATGTGTGTGTGTGTGTGTTTAAAATTGAATATCTTTACGTTATATACTTATGGCCAATGAAGAAGGAAATAACCTTTTATTCTGCCTTTTTAAGAACAGTAGGCCCTTGGTCTCCGGTGAGGTTTGGTTCCAGGACTTCTGCAAGTTAGATTTCATGTTGGCTTTAAGCAATAGAGAAAACCTAAAATGTATTCTGTGGCTTCTCTTTTTGGAGACATACCTCCCCAATTTTATCATTATAGTCTAAAATAATGGGTATAACTGGTTTTCTTTGACTACATAATCATAATGTTTAAGGTGTTAAAAATATTCTCAATGCACCCCTCAGTATCTCCCAGTCTCAGTTTTGTTCTGAGTATTTCTATTTCTTGTGCTTTCAACTCATGAAATAATGATTAAATGATTCCTAGCCAAGTTCTAGTGGCTAAAGGATGCCGGGGACGGAAAATATATCCCAAACAGCATCATACTGAAGGAGACACCAGAGAAATATAGGACGTTATAAGTCTGGTAGGTTTTTACGGCCGCTTTCCGGAAAACCCAAATTGCAGGACAATCCCACCAAATATATCGACTGCCTGTTCTTGCCACCTGACAATGGCAGCATAAATCCACTATTCCCTGATTAGTCTTATTTAATTTTTAACGGCCTGAGATATCAATGATATAATACTTTACAGTGATTTCCCTTCAGATTTGTGGAAACAATATATTCAGCTCATTCAGGAAAACCACTCTCTCCACCTCTACATAGGTCTCATTCATCTTTCTACTTTCTCCATTTCTTTCCTGGCCTCGTTGTCTTTCCTCATGAGTCCTGCCTTTTCAATAGCCTCAATTTGACCATCTTGGCTTCTTTCAGGGAGATTTCTGGCTTGATCTGCTCTAGGACCCATTTGTTTGTCTTCTGGTCATTTGTGGGATCCTCAGCACTCTTCTCCAGGGCTTGACTTCTTTCTTCTTCCAGTCCTCTTCAATATCCAGCTTCACTGTCCAGCTGATGGGGATTTGGGGATAGGAACCTTCAAATAACCTGGACCTGAGCTGTTTCCATTTGAATTAATGTACCTTGGAAACAGCTTCCACATCTGCGGTGATGCTGGATCTGATTCACATTCAGTACAAACTTCAGAGGAGTCGTCTAAAGGGTCTAACATACTTTGGGGTTGGAGTTCAGGACCAAGAACCCTTGAAGTAAAGACAGCCCCCTGCTTTGGAGAGCCTGCCTCTGCATATGGTTTAACTGACAGCGTATTGGGGTTTTTAAATGTGTCTCTGTGTGTCTTTCATTACCAATAAAATAAAAAATGAAAGCGCTTCTTCCTGTTACACATTTCCCCCTTCGTTTTACAGGATTGTGCAATGCCTCTGTGGCTTTTCCCTCTTCGTCAGAGAACCGTGGAACATATCATTTTAAGAGAAACCTCCCCTTCTGTTCTTTTTTCCCAATCTGCAAAACTCCCACTAATTCCCATCTCTTCTGTCTCTCAGGAGAGAATGTGGGAGTTTATTAGAAAAAGCTCTGCATTTAATGGCGCAGCCTCCGTTTTCACCCAGCTGAGCATCAAAGCATGAAGTGGCAGCGATTTTAGTTCTTCAGTGCAACAGGACTCTTCTTGCACCCAAGATCTTTGTTGTTGTTGTTATGTGACAGCAAAACTTTTCCAAGAAAAGCCAGATGGACCCTGTGGTCTTAGCAGTCATTTTGTGTTTTGTTTTGTTTTTAATAAGCCATGAAATGACTTCGTTTTTATTTTTTACAAGATATAATATACAAAATACAGTAATAGCATTCAAAATAGTCACCAGACTTAAGTTTTTCCAATATACACATTTACAACTGACTTCCCATCTTCATCCAGTTTGTCTAAACTTTTATCACGTAAATCTTATTACCTTCAAGTCAAATGCAATATTTTACTAATTCTTCTCTGTGTTAAACCACCAACTTAATTCGTTTTGATCACTCTGTCTTAATTCATACAAATAGCATCTTGATCAATTTAAATTTTCCTTCATACAGTTCAATAGTATTCAGGCCTGGTCCTGTTCTGCTTTATGTGCATTGAGTCTTTTTAATCTCGCAGTTAATATATCCTCATTATATCCCAATAGTTTCCAAATCCAATCATTTACTGAAGGTGCTTGTTTTCCATTTCCCCCAAAATCAGCCTTGTAGCTGTAATCATATAGAACAGTAATCTTAATGTATTTCTCCTATATCTCTTTTGGTACCTTACTTACTATATTTAATAAATATATTTCTAGTAACAGGTTAAAGCTTATTTTAAGAATCTCGCATATTACTCTGTGAATGTTTCTCCCAAAAGATTTAACAGAGGCACACATGAGACCAACAGTATGTTAGTTTGGTAAATTTGTGCTAATTTCACTGGAGTTGGGCACCAACGACGTTCCATTTTAAGTCCTGGCATCCGGTGAATTGTCGTGTCCTCCTTCTAGCCGACTCCTAGCTTTCTAAGCAGTCATTTTGGAAGATCCGTAAGCCAACGTATCATGTCCTGAGATGCTGCTGTGCAAAAGAGCTATTTTCCTTTCTGCTAGCCGTTTCTGTTGCAATGAGAGGGAGGCTATGGAAGGGAGGAACTCGCTTCCTCTTTGCCTGAATGGCCCTTTGTGTCTATTTGTGGGTACATTTTGCCAATTAGCCGGTGGAATCTTAATTGACAAATGCATCACTCTCTGGTTTGCAAATTGCTTTGAATTTTTAACTTGACCTCTAAAGTGTTTGCTCCTGACCTCCAGGTTTTATATCACATGCGCATCTGAAAAACAGATCTCATTTTTAGTCCCTAAATATTAAATAGAGTAGGCCCATTGAAGTATGAGTTGACCCATTATTCAACAGCTGATTCAAGGAGCTTTTTCTAACAGAACTCAGTCCAAAGGCCTGACTTTCACAAGGAGGGCCGCCCAAAGATGGGGAGGTTAAAGACAAACCAACCCAGGACTGATCCTATACTGATCCTCTTTGCAATAGGCCCTAAATCTATTAAATCCCACTCTTCCTCGGTTTCAATTGGGAAAGAGCTGGTGGTTTCCCAATTCAACACTACGTTTTTAAGCTGAGCAAGGAACCACAACAAAATGGCAGGTACCGAATGGCAGCAATTGATGGATTGCAAATGCTTGGAGCATGGATATTAAATTGGCACCAGTCCTTCTCTGAGAGATGAAGAAGGATGCCCTGGCTTCATAGTGATCAGAGGTAAACAGCTCAGAGCTCTATCCATCTTCCTGGAGATATGGAGAGGGAAAAGGCTTCTTTCCGCAGAGACGCAAGGAAGACACAAACACCGCTGTCTTCGGAAAACAGGACCGAAGGAGGGAGAGTTGCTTCTCCATTTGGTTTCATCATCATGCAAACTTTGAGCTTCAAGGCAACCACACAATCTGAGAGTTTAACAAACAAACAGAGCTGTTTATCTTGGTGGTAAGTCTTATTTATACATTCAGAAGTCAAGCTTGCAAATGGTGGATTTTTCTTAGGCCTCATAGGCGTCCAAAGGCATGAAGAGCGTTTTTAAAAACGGGTCCCTTTTCAGTGACTCTTAGAAGTACGTTTCAGTTCCTGAGGTTGTTCATTCTGGCATCTGTGGTTTCAATGGAAATCAGCGAGAGCAAAGGCATTCCTTGCAATGCTTCTCTTTTCCTCTCCATCTTTTGTTTCCAAAACCATTCAGATATCAAGAGCTTTAAGGATTCAAGGACATAGAAAGAAGGATCCTGTGAGTGAGACTTTTAAGAGAAGGATGTGGAGGGGGCAGAAGGAATTCTGCCATCACTCTCTGTAGCCAATATTGTTTTTTATGTGCATATAGAAAGCTGGAAGGTGTCCAGAGGAAGGGGACCAGGATGGTCAAAGGTCTGGGAATCTTATGAGGAATGGCTGAGGCAGCTGGGCATGTTTAGCTTGGAGACGAGAAGAAGGCCAGGGGATTCAGGAGTGCCCCTTCTCCGGGCGCCTTTGCATGGGTTTTGATACCTGCCGTGGAGACTGGGCCGCTCTGGGAACGCAGCATCCATTGCTGGCCTCTGGGCATCGATCGCCTGGCACAGCCGGTGCCCTTGCTCAGCCTCTCACTCGCGCAAAGACCCTGCTGTCAGGCTCCCAGAGCGGCTTGTCACAACATTGACCTGCCGCAGTGAATAGGATGCAAATTCTGTTTTGCATCAGCAAACTGTCCGCTGTGGAAAACCATCCATTTTTAGCAAACAGACGCAGCTCCAGAGAATGCCCCGGAATGAGAAGTGCATTTGTCATTATCAATGGCCAAAGTGGAGGAGTGTAGCCACTAAATAAACAGCCCTCCAGACGTCATTGGATTGCAATTTCCAGCAGAGACTGCGGTGGGAACACATCCAAGACCAGCAACTCCTAGATAGCGTTTCTTTTCTTTCCGGTTTTATTTTAGAGATCCATACACATTTTGTTCATCCCAGAAGGTTTCTGGTACAATCGGAGACTTTTAGATCAGCTTCTCGATTTATTTTAACCCAGTATAAAAGTATCAAGAAGAGGAGCAAGATCTGGGATTTTTAATGCAATCTGGATAATGCAACTAGCACACTTAAAACGTTGTTGTTGTTGCTGTTGTTGTTGTTGTGTGCCTTTCCATGGCACGTGTGTTCAGAGGCGGATTTGCCTTCTTCTGAGGCTGAGAGAGTGTGACTTTTGCCCAAGGGGGTTTCCATGGCTGAGCGGAGATTTGAACCCTGGTCTCCAGAGTCATTGTCCAATGCTCAGACCTCTACCCAAGACTGGCTCTATTCCAATCATATCCATTTATTATTATTTTCATTTCCTACAGACATACCCAGAGAGCAATGCCAATCTCTTGGCCATCATGGTCAGTCTATGGAAAGATCAATTCATTCCTGAAATTTTCCATTATTAATTCATTTTTGGAGGGAGAGGGTCCAAATGTTAACACCATTTCAGCCTCAGTTACCACTAGAACATACCCATGGTTTCAGTTGCCAAAGATGGACTCAACACTTATGGGAATCCCATTGATTCAATGGATTTACTCCATCTGATACTAAGAATAGGCCTCATGCTTTTATTTCCAGGTTTTTGAGCAATGGACAAGTGTGTGCAGTAAGCGTGCAGTTTGGCCATTGCATATTTTGGGAGAGAGAAGGACTCTTTCCCAGCCAAAACCAGCGAGAGACATGAAGGTCCAGGAGGGGCCAAGTTGCATCCCTTAAAATAGTGCTTAAAATAGAGGCACAGGATGAATCATTGGGGTTGGGGGAAGGGAAACTGTCTTTAATATTCATAGCTTGCTACTTACGTGAGCCAAAAATATTTGCACTTTTATGCCCTGCATGAAATTGCAAAAGAGGGGATGGTTTCATGCTGGCTGCGGAGGTGATGAGTTGCAGAGGAACATTAACCCAGAGTTGTTAGCCACCATTTCCAAAGCTGACCTGAAAGGGGGCTGCTTTCTCCCTGGCTGCCTCTCTTCCCGAAAAATGTGCGCATTCCTCCATAGAGAGCTGAAAGGATCACCATTTGCCATAGAAGAGCTTATGTGGGTTTATGGAGGTGGCAGCTCTGCCACCAAGAGAGGAAAGGGTCCGGACCTTTGTCGTTTTGAGCTTGAATAAGGAGTTGGCGATCACAGGTGAAAGTCATGGGTCACCCTGAAGGAGTCCTTGACCATTCAAGTAAGGGCTATTTTTAATAGCAAAAGGCCTCAATCCGAACCCTGACCCCAGGAGATGATGACCATGGAGGCTCTTGATGGGGATAAGAGGAACAACATCATCCCTGGATTCTATAATGAGCTCTCTCTCTCTCTCATTCTTCCTCCAAACTATAAAGATTTCTTCCCCTCCATTTCTTCTGGCCTGGGAAAGTAATAGAAGGACATGCGATTTATCTGTGCAAGAGACACACTTTCTGTGCATAAAATATATTTCCTGTGTCTTGTATAAAAGAGCCTGTTTTCTGTGCAGAAGGCACATTTATACATAAAACCATGTTCGCCGCACAGAAAAAACACATGTGTTTTTTCATTCAAACACTTGCTCACAGCAGCCTTGTGGCATGCAGCCTCTGTGTCTTCCAATGGGATTGCTTGAGAGTCAGGAAAGCCCCTTCTCAGCAAGGGAACGAAGCATGCTAGATAGGCTTTCTGTTCTATTCTGCTTTGGTCACACCTGTCCTGGAGCAATACTGTGTCCAGTTCTGGACATCACAAATCGCAAAGGAGACAGACGAGCTTCCAGAGAAGGGAGACCATGATGATCAAAGATCTGGAAACTGAGCCTTCCAAGGAAGGAGAAGAGAAGACTGAGAAGAGACATTAAACCGCTGTCTTGCAATCTCTGAAGGGATGTTATATAGAAGATGGAGGGAGCTTGTTTTCTGCTGCTCAAGAGTGCACTATGGATCACCTTTGAGAGTGGTGGATCTCCTAGTTTGGAGGTCTTTAGTCTCTTGGAAGCGCTTTTGCTGGGCATCCCTGCATGGCAGGGCTTTGAACCAATGGTCCTTGTGGTCCCTTCCAGCTCTATGGTTATATCCCTACTTCAATGCAATGGTTACTTCCAGCTAAAACCATCCCCTTGATGGCCTCTGGGATGGCCAACCTCTTGGTAAGCTCCATTGATCCCAATGGGTCTCCTGCAGTTGAGGCTAAGCATTGGGTCTTGGCCAGACGGGTCAAAGGCAGGATCCCAGTATCTGAATGTCTTGGTTGGTTGCAATGGTGGGTTTTGGGCGTGAGAAGGAAGAGAAACAGTGGGAGGAAAGGGGAGCACTCCTGACCCCCGTAAAGGAACGAGAGCCTCCGTCTTTTGCCGCCTGGATAGATCACAGCATCTCCTTTTTGCAACCTGAGTTGGCCATTGATTTAATGTGCATCTTTCTTTTCGAAAGCATTTTAATTCCCTGCTTGAAATTGGGGGGGGGGGGATTGGAAGAGGGAGGGAGAGAGGAATTTTTCTCTTCCATAAATCAGAGGCTGAATCTTTTAACATTTACAGTTTTAAATGAATTCCTGCCGAGAGTCTCTTAAGCCAGATTTATATCTGATTTTTGCATTGAACTGTGTCGTTATGTGGGCCTGAAAAAACTCGTACAAAATTAGGCGTAATGCGAAAACATGCTGAAAAGACAGTTCTTCAGAAATGCGGAGCATTATTATGTTTCGGGGATATTGGAAGGAAGAATATGCAAAAAGGAAAAGCAGGGAGGAGATGGAGGGGGGAAGAAGAGAACAATTACCACGGACATTTTCCTTTTAATGATCCTTGTACAATTCTTTGGCAGAAAGGTTTGCTGATGCCTGGTTATAGATAAAGGGAAATGGAGGAAGCCTTGATACGCTGAACCCAGGCCCCCAAAACGGGATCCGGACAAAGAGAGAAAGCGGAGCAACGCGAAACCCTCCTGCGTTCCCCAAGCGACACCAGCAGTCCTCCCTTGGAGATTGTGGGGCAGCCATCTTGCAAACAGGGCCCAGGTTTACAGGGATGTTTTTCCTTGGAACAGGAGGAAAATGCCATTATTCATTTCTAGGTTGAAAAACAGGCTCCCCAAAGTTGGGAAGAAGAAGAAGAAGAAGAAGAAGAAGAAGAAGAAGAAGAAGAAGAAGAAGAAGAAGAAGAAGAGTAATGGGCCAATGAGAATTTTGTGCACTTTGGATGCCCTAAAATGTTGTGGAAGATTTATTTTGCAGAGAAAAACTTGTGGGTATTTTTGCATGAAAACCATGTTTTCTGTGCAGAAAATGGGTTTCTTCCCCAGGAAATCAGGATTCCCACACTGAAAACAAGGAGGTTTCGTCTGGGAAACCCTCCACATGTTTTCTCTGCAGTGTAGTTCCTTTGCAACACCCGACAAAGTCTGAATATGGGAAGAAGAGTATGATTCGTTTTCTCCCACAACAAGAAGGAAACTCCTAAAATTATTCTTCTTTGCATGCAAGGAGGAAACAGTCAAGAATGTAGGTCGCTTTTCCTTACCTCTATGGGTCTTTCAACGTTTCTGGTATCATGAGCATCATGCCTGTTACTGGAGCAAATGGATATAAAAATGCCTGGGATCAAGGCATCTCAGTGAAGCTGCTCGCACATAGAGAATTTTTATTTAATTGTTTTTAATGTTCATTTATTTAATACGTTTTTATGCGGATGTGTGAAGTCACATGTGGAACCTCTCTTCTCGTACTTCTTGGGGAGTGAGTGGCCTCCTTGAAAGTAGATTTCAGGCAAAATGGCTGCCACCAGAGCCTTGAATGGAAAGGGAGTCTGTGGAATAAGCTTTTGCTCTGGTCAAGCATAGAATTGGGGATCAGGGCCAGTGGCTTTTTGCACCTGGATCCCCTTCCCTCACTTTGCTACATATAACCTTGGACCGCTGTCCATGGCAGTCTACAAAGCGCAATGCGCAATGGCAGTCCACCTCTGCAGTCTTCAACTGAAGGCGGAGAGTCTTCAATGGGCAAAAATGCCCAACCACCTCCAGAGGGGAACTTGTCTAAGGCACCCATGGGATCTCAGTCGCGAATAAATTATGCATCCATTTGGACTGCATGCCTGCAAACCAAATCGGTGCGTTTCTTAACAGAAACACAATCCTCGCTATGGACAACCTTCCATAGCAAACATACTTTTTTCAATGTGTGTGTGCATGTGTGAACGTGCGTGTGCATGCACAATTTTTCCCCCCTTGGTGTGTTGAAAATATAATAGCGCTCTCTCTTGCAAGCCAAGCTGATTATTTTGAACAACACACATAACATTGCTGAGCTGTAAATTAAAATTGTGAAATTAGCAACTAAAAAAAAGAGAAGATAATTACAAACCCCGGTGCAGTATCTTGATTTGACTAATTTGGAATCGCTCGATTGTGTGATATCTTGCATGCGATTTTGGGGAACAGATGGCTGGTCGCAAGGTGGCCGCCTCCCCGCCTTCCCTTGGGAGCAGAAGGCGCTCCTTGCGGAGCCGAGGAAGGGCCTACCTGGCAGTCCGTTGTTCCTTCTGCCTAACCAAGTGGCATTGGTGTCTCTGTGTTTTTCTCCTTCTTCTTTAAAGGCATTATACATTCTCTTCTCTGGGATTCTAAGAGTGGAAGTGATTCTGCAGTTTCTTTGCCAAATCGCTTCAGCGACAGATTGTGAGCCGGTAATAACAGTGGATGGATTGCTCCCATCTCTCCAGCCATCTTCGTGTTCCCAGATACCAAGGATTCTTTGCAATGTGCTGTCCATGCACCTGCATACATCAGGGCAGTGCAGAGCTTGGAAAAGTTACCTTTTTTTCTGGCTGGTGCATTCTTGGAATAAGGCACCTCTCCTTTCCAAACTTTGGGTCTGGAATCTAAAGGCAATTTCTTGAAGGTCTGGCAGCTTTGAGGAGTTGTATTTTAAAAAGTAACTTTGTCAGTAGGGCTGGGGGAGTCTCAGAAGGTAACTTTTCCAAGTTTTGGGTCATTTGTTGCAAGTTGTGCACCAATCCAGCCAAGAAGTCCTGCCAAGTTTTGCTTCTTCTCATCTTGGTATCCCACCACAGATTCAGATATCATACTCTCCAACATTGTCCCAATTTTTCAGGGACTGTCCTGATTAATCCTCTGTGTTCCCACATTTTTAGCTGTTTTTAAAAATGTCTCAGTTTCTCTCTTCTTCGCCAACGTTCTCTTTGGTTTTCAGCTGCTTTCATTTGCTGTAAACTGAGTGCAAAAGTTGTCTGTGCTCCATTAACTCAGCAGAGGAAGGAGTGAAATCTTTCCCTCGGCAAAAGCAAATTGTTGCAGCCTCTCCTAGCTTGTCTGTCCTTCCTCATCAATAACTTTTGGGAGTCTCGAAAGACTATGTGTTCCTTCTCCCTTTGTAGGTCCTCCCATTCCTGCTTTGGAGAAACACCTGCATAGAGACCCAGTGTCTTTGTCATCATCACAACCATCATCCCCTTGGCCTCTCCTCCATAGCCAAGAGAGGAAGGGTCTTGTAACTCCTTTGGGCACCAAAAGTTGAGGAGGGGGGATTTCTGGAGCTCCGGAAAGGTCACCTGAGGCCTTGATGCGGGAAGCGTCTTCACAGCCAGATGACTTCCAAAGTGGCTAATCGGAGCCCCAGCTAGTCCTAAATGTCATTTTTCTAATGTCTAATTAAGGTATCAGTTTGAAGGCATCATGTTATTTTAATTGAAACCGGTAAGAGTAATCTGTTCAATTTTTTCCAGCTAAATTAGCGGTGCGGACCTTTTAGCAGATACTTAATAAGACTTGGTTATTAATGGAAATGTCCCACTGTGCGGAAGGCTCGCTCCTCGTCCCGCGGCGCCAATGAAGGGAAGCGCAGAAGGAACCCTCAGGAAGTTCTGACTTTTCTCTGGAAAGCAGAGGGAAGCAGCTGCAATGGAGGAGGTCTGAGATGGAACAGGGATATTGTTGGATTGCAACATCTAGCATCCTGTCCCACTGGCTCTGCTGCTTATGGGGCTTGTGGGACTTGCAGTTCCACAACATCTGGAGGCCTTCATGGTTGCCATATCTGCTCAAGACTTCTGCAACGTTGAGGAACTCCTATCCTCCAGTTGTCTTGATTTTTCAGGAAGGGTCCCAATTCGTCATCCTGCTTTTAAAATGTCCCAGCTTCTCTCTCTTTTCCCCCTTTCTCTTCTGTTTACTTCAAACTGGGTTCAAAACGCAAAAGTCGTTTGCACTCATTTAACTTAGCAATGGGGAGATGAGGGGCCAGAACCCCATCCTTCCCTGGAGGCTCAGGCAAAAGCAAACAGCCGCAGCCTCTCCTAGCTTGCCTGTTCCTTCTCCTTGGTCACTTTTGCCATCTTGACCTTGCTGTGATGTGGACTGGCCTCACATGTCCCCATTTTCATCTCTTGAATTTTCAACACAGAAGTATTATTTTCTGCACGAAAAACATGCATTTCCCCAGAAACCTGTTTTCTGTGCAGAAAATGCATGGATTTTTTTGGTGGCAAAAGACCAGCATTTTCCAGGAAGACTAAGCCCTGAACTGCGAAGCTTCTTCTCCTTGATCATTCTTCTCCCCATTTGGGAAACCAATCTTTCTTCACCCTTTCAAAGAGTTCTAAATATTCTTTCTATCCCTAGACTGCGCACCTGGCTTGCTTTGTGTTTCCAAGGTAATGGTTGCGGTGTGCATGTGTGTTTGCGTGTTGCCTTTGCCGCTTTGTGTCTCTCACTCTCTTATCTTATCGCTGTGGATTGGGTTGCCTTTCCTTGCTGCAGAGGGGACTCAAAATGAGTCAATTAGTGATGGTTTCAGATGCTGATAATAAAAATCCTGCTTCCATCTAATTAGGTAGGACATTATTCGGTGCATCCTTTCTCAATTAGAAAAAAAACCCTCACATTTTAAAATGTAGTTTTAATTTATTTGCGCCTTTCATTCAGCCACAACAACAAAGGAGATGGGGGAGAAATAATTGAAAGGGGGGATAATTCGTGCGGCCGTCCGCAGTCCAAGTCCAGCATTTGGGCTGCAATAGGATTTGTTGGTGGGCAACACTGTACACTGTTGCACTAAGGTGCATTTTGTAAGCCGCCCTGATCTATTTGGAAGGGCGGGGTATAAATAAAATTTTATTATTATTATTATTATCAAGAGCAGGACTAAGGGGGCAAAGGGGTCTCAAGGCTGAGGGTGCCTCTGCTGAGGAAGGAGGAATCTCTTAGCTTCTGACCCATGAAAGCGGCCTCTCCCAGTGCTGGCTCCTCCATAGGCTTGCCTGGGATCTGCAGGTAAATGTCAGACGAAGGTGCAGGTGCATGTCCGTGTGTGTGTGTGTGTGTGTGTGTGTGTGTATACACACCCAGCCTCAGGCAGAAGAAACTGGGAGGCGGCAACATTGCACCAACAAACCTCATAAGCTGCGGTCACAGAGTGGGAAATCTGCAAGATTGTAGGGACTTGGGGGTTTGTAGTTTGGGGAGGATGTCCTTGGGACTCTATACAGAAATGCACTCAGTAGAGAATGTTAAGAATCCTATGAATCCTCCTTTACCCTCCTTCCCAAACTGCAAATCCCAGAACTCCATGATGGATGAAGCAGTGCCAAACTTGCATACCTTGCAAGTGCAAATGCATGCTAACAGTTTCATTTGCAGCTGATGTTCCACAATATCCTCAACCTGTTAGGGGCTGCCCAAGTGAAAGGGCTTCACTTTTTCCTCCTTCATCCCTGGCACAAACTGGGGGGCCATGCACACTGCCATATAACCCAGTTTCTACACTGGATTAAAAGCAGGGTGTTCCTACAGGCACTGGTTTAACACACTTGGATCAGGGCTTTGCCCATCCGATCCGGTTGGAAGGATTGAACCGCTTGAAGTTGAAAAGAAGGGCTGGGTCTCCAGAAGACCTGCCAGCCAACCACTGTGACTCTTTCTCCATCTCCAAGGGGGAAACAACTCACGATGGTGGTCTCCCTTAAGAGTTTCCCCTTCCCACTTTTGCCAATGGGTGGAGGGGAGAAGTGGACCTCCCAGAACCACTCACCAAAATCCATTCCAAAACCACTGAGGTTCTTTTTCAAGTGGTAAACATTTAAACAAAAACACACACAAAGAATGCCAAAATGGTGGTATGAGTTCAAATTTTCACCCAAGCCAAAAAGCGTATACCTGCCTAAACTGGCACTATCAAACTACTTTGTGGAGAACCTATTAAGGAAATGATATTCCACATTGCACTTGAACTAGTGTGCAATAATGTCCAGTAAAACAACAGAAAACTTTGTACAGTTCAAAATCCCTTTCTCCAAAATGCTTAGCTTGCTGGACATCTCGATCCTGAGCTTTCTCTCTTTCTCTCTGCCTTCTCTCCTTTTCCTTTCCTTTTTTTCCTGCTGCTACTTTGCATTGGTTCTTGGCTGCCGGTTTCCAAAATGACAAGGCGACCATATTGGGGACGCTCTTCCTGCCAGCTTTGCGCTTTCTCCTCTTTTAATGCTTTGTCAGAAATTGAACTTGCCAAAGCAAAATAGCCTCCTGCAAACTTTGCAAAAGCTGGCTTGCCTTGAGAAAGCTACAGAGCTCTTAGCAGACATAAAAAATGGCCATGATTGATTGATGGAAACCCTGATGATGATGATGATGATGATGATGATGATGATGATGATGATGTTATTTGGGGATCGGTTGGATTTTGGGAAGGTTCTCCTGCATTCAAAGGTCCTGGCCTAATGTTAGGAATGAGGCTGGCAAGGCTGCAAGATTATGCAATGCTTAAATGAAATGAAGGAGCCATGCACCTGAAATGTGAGGCTGGATTCAGACAAAAAGGATTGCTCCCCAAAGCTGAATGGGGATGTTCTGTGAAAAGCATTCTGCTTTTCTGAGGCGGCTGCAAAGATCATGAAAAATAACTTTTGTCAGCTATCATAGCCACACGATACAGTCAGGATCTCTATTGCCATTCGGAGATGAAGGAACAAGATGAAAATATCTTTTAGATGAACTGCAAGGTCTCCTGTGCAAAAGGATCACATCTCATGCTAATATCGCTGCCCCAAAGAGCATAGTGCAGATGGGGGAGACCCAGATCTTGGTGGCTTTCCTTGAGTTCCCATGTCATTGGGGCAGTCAATCTACTCTGAATTTCAAAGGAGTTTTCTAAGGAGGTGAGACCATCCACCAAATGAAGGAGCTTTCCATGAGCCTTCAAACTTAAGAAATTGCCCAAGGTGCTGTCCAAGACGCTGCCATAAAGGGATGAAACTTTTTGATAAATCAGCTCCATCATCTGAGATTGCTTTTCCTTAGTGCAGATGCTGGCATGAAATTCACTGGAAATGAATGCAACCATCTTCCCCCTAAGTCTTCCTCTGTGGGGATTGGGGGTTTCCAGTCCCTTTGCTGTCTTGGTCGTCCTTCTCTGGATGCGGTCCAGCTTGACCATCTCTCTTTCCTGGTTCTCTGGGAGTGATGCTCCAGTCCGTGGGCATGAGGGCACTGCGCAGTGTGTAGCCGGCAGCTTTTATGTGCTGCAGCTGGCAAGGTTTATTTTGAGCTGCTGTTTACATACAGGAGGCCAGCTGCGTTGTTTTGGGGAGGAGAAGGTAGGCTCAAAAACCCAATAACTGCCCCCTTTGTTGTTTCAATGAATGCCTAAGAGGCCGCCCACGGTTAAATGATTGCCATGTATGTGGAGAAAAGACTCCAAGGGTGGCCCAACAGGCCGGAGACAGGGAGGCCAGGCATCTCCCTGTTTTGGCTTGTTACATTTTGGATAGACTGACCGATTCTGTTGGAGGCATGCAAGCTGACGCTGGCCTCTTGACCGTCACAGAGATGGAGGAGGACTGCCAAGGCATTTCAGAGGCAGCTGCCTATGAAGCGCATGTCTCTCTCGCCTGCCTATAAATGGCTTTCCTGGAGGGCAGGCAGGCAGCAGGCCTGGCAAAGGCAGAAGCAGAGAGATGGATGCAGGCAGAAGGGAAGGGAAGGGATATCTGGGCTGGAAGGCAGCATTTTACATTTGCATTTGCATTAAAAGAAGTAGTAGTTCAGGCTGCTGTGCTGTAGCAGTGCATTCCCTCTATCTATCTATCTATCTATGGCGGGTTACAGACAGGCCATTTGCAGCGCTTCCGCGACGTGCTAGGGTTGCCTCGGGGCAGAGCATGCACATGTCCCGTAACCCGAGCACGTCATGCATGCGCCGCAATTGCGCAGCACCGTCCATACAGCGCGTGCACCCGCCACATCACAGCTACACAGCTTCTAGACGGAGCTGCACAGTTGCGACATAGCAGCCCTGCCTTTGGCGCTTTGCGGCGTCGCAAAAAGGAGCCGCTTTTTTGGGCTCCTTTTTCGCTGCGCAGCTGCACCGCGCTATTTGTATGTTGTGGCGCAGCTGTGCAGCAAAGTGAGGCGCTGAGGAGGCGCCTCCTTTTGGCGGTCTGTAACCCACCCACCCACCTATCTATCTATCTATCTATCTATACCCTATCTTTCTCATGGTAGAGTGCAGCTCAAACCTATGTGATACAAAAGTTTAATAACCACAAAATAGACAGTTCCATGGAAAAGACTAAGCTAAAAAAGTTTAATGCATTAAAACCTAGCAAAAGGGACATGAAAGCATAACAGGAACCTTTAAAAGACAGCTTCTGTTACAGTAAGGTAAGAGCTAAAGGCCTGCCCAAATGGAAAGGTCTTTGCCTGCCATAAGAAACAATGGCAAGGAGTCCCACGACAATCCCAGCATTACATAGCATTGAGTCTTGGCAGCTAAAGTGGTCTCGAACTAGATTGTTTCTGCAATGTGGATGCAGCCTGGGCCAACCGTGAGTTGCTTTGCTTCTTCCGGGTCTCTCTTTCCTCCTTTCCTCCAATGCATTTGAAAGCATCGGAGATCTCCCGCTTCTGGTGGAAAGTAGGTTTCTTCCTTGGCAGAGGGAAGGCCTGGCTGCTAATAATAATAATAATAATAATAATAATAATAATAATAATAATAATAATATCGGCTCCTGTTTATCACTTAATGGCTTGTGGTTGTTTCTCTTTGATGTGTTCAGACTAATCGTCTTAACAAATGTTAAGAAATGCAAAAAGAAAGAAACAGAAAACAAGAAAGAAAGGAAAGGAAACAGCAGCTCAGTTGACTAAAGTGCATTTGACCCAGTAAATGGGATGCTCTGGAGGAGGCGAACATCACAGGCCAAGATTTTTCAACATAAATGATCTAATTGCCTTTTATTGTGCTGCCGTTAGCCAATTAAATGGAGCCAATCTCCCTCCGCCTGGATGCTGGCGCTCACCAGAGGATGCCACCAGGGAAAGGCTTGGCTCATATCATGGCCTGTGCATGGAGTTGCGGTGAAAGTCTGTGGGTCAAGGAAGAGGGATGGCCACTTGTGCACTGTCAAAAGAACCCATTTGCCCCACTCCCTTGTGCAGAAATAGGACAACTGGTCACCTAGAAAAGGTTCCCTAGGTGAAGACCATCCCAGGCCCTGAGATTTCTGGACCAAAGCCTGAGATTTCTAGGGATGGACCTTTCAGATGTCACAAGAGAGGAGTCCTGGAGGTGCTTCAAAAATGATGTCACAAAAAAGAAACTACAGAATGTCATTAAGCAAGCATACCTTAGCCATCAGCCACAGGTGCCAATGACCATGATCGCCATGCGCTCTCTCCCTCTTGTGCTTCTCCATGGAGAGGCCCAGCAGCAGCATCAGTCAGCGCATGGCTGTGCAATGGCTCACCTGGAGAGGAGGCTTCATCCGGTGCCTACATTTTGATTGTCTGAAATGAGGACAAAATGGTAGGTGCCTGACCCCGAGCGAATGCCGAAATGGGCCGGGTGGGAATGCCTGCGCCCGGGGCCTTGTGGACTCCTTCGCTTCCTTCGCTTAGTTCCTAATGGGAGCAGGGGACCAGGGGAGGCGATGGTGGAGGCGTCCTGCGTCACGCTGTGTTCAGTCACAGAGATACCTGCACACATCTTTCAGCTGTCAGAACCCATCAGCCCTTGCTTGTGAGATGAAAGGATGCAATTTATCGCAACCTGTTGTGGGGCCATACTCTGCCTCTTTGCAAATCTCCCTGGGGGAAATTCTTGTTTCTACATAGAAATGCCACCCATTGAGTCTGTGGAGAGGGATGGGGATCTGTGCAAGACAGGAGTCAGGAAAGGCAGATTGCTGCTTGCAACTACAACACATGGTCACTACGATGCTCCTCTGCAATGCTGCGACTCTTGCATCCTCTTTCAGTGCAGGGAAGCATGTAACCTTTTTTTGGGGGGTGCAAAACCCACATTTTCCACAGAAGGTGTTTTATATTTTATGTGTCTTTTTCTGCACATAAGTATTCCCTGACGCACTGTAGGATGGTCAAATATGGGGAAGATTCTGTGCATAAACATTTGTCATCCTTTGCAGGAAGGAGAAAAGACCGGTAATTCTTCATCCTGGGATGTGAGGGCAAAATAATTGAGGATTTAAATCTCCGCCGGGCCTCTGGCGCCACATAATAAGAAAGAGAAGAGGTTTCCGTGTGGTCACTACAGCCAGTGTCTGTCCTCCTTTCCCTTCCTTCCTTCCTTCCTTCCTTCCTTCCTTCCTTCCTTCCAAACGAAGGGCCTGGGAGGGGAGCCAAGGAGCCCCATTGTGCCGGAATGAGCTCCTCTGACCTTGGCAGAGGCATCCTGGCTTTTGTTTGCCATCTTGGGCACACTGCAAGTGACAAACGGGGAGATAGGAGAGGAGCGCAAACAATGCGCCCGCCTGGAAGGGACAATGGATGGGCCTTAATTGATTTTTCCCTTTTCTTCTTCCCCCTTTTTGTGGAAAGACATTGATTTGACCCTGTAAGACACACAGAGCCGATCATTAGGGGACTCGGATGTGCACCAAAAGGCGGTTTATTATCGCCGCACGCGGGGAGCCTTTTGTCTTTTAATTATTATTTTAATGACATCTTTGTTATCTCTGGCAGTGCAAGAATCTTTCTCTCCACGCTCCCCCCCTCCTCCCAGTTTCTCCCACCAAGAAGGCAAATGAAGAAGGCTTTGTGCACAAGGGAGGGAAGGAGGGAGGCATGGATGGATGCAGCACTTTCCCCATTGCAAACACTGAAGGTGGCACAGATTAAAAGTTTGGGAATGGGGCCATTTGCATCTTTGGGGCATTTTGGCCACTGTGGCTTGTCTGCATTCAGTCCAAGGTTGCAGAAGTAGAGACGTTCAAGCAGCTCATGGTTGCATGCATGGTTCTGGTTGCACATTTAGGTATGCCTTCAGCTGTGCAAAATTGCTATTCAGCACAAGGACTATGTGCCACATGGAGGTTCAATCTCAGCCAGTGTGGTTTTGAGGCTGAGAGAGTGTGAAACTCAACCAAAGCCACCCAGTGGGTTTCCTTGGCTGAGTGGGGATTCGAACCCGGGTCTTCAGGATTCCTTGTGCTTGAGCAGCACATCTCTGAGCTGGAGAGGAGGAAGGTTGACATTCCCAGGAGACAAACTGTTCAGATGGATGGTTGGTGCTACAACTGGCATGCGCCTTATTTCATTTTTGCCTCCATTATAGTCCTGGAAGATGTTTTCCTACCTCAAAAAAACCCCGAAGCATGATTCTTTCATGTTTAATAGCAGTCTGTTTATTTACACCAAAGAAGAAGAAGAAAAACATCCTAGTGCCACTTGCAGAAAGAAATCTGTTCCTAGCCACCCAGATCCCCAGAAACGGTGATAATTTGGGATTAGCCAAGTGAGTAAACAGCATGTAGGCGTTTGGAGGTTGAGTTGGCGTCTCTGTCTGGAGGCATTTCAAGCAGCCCTGATTCAACACAAGTGGGAGGAAGAAGGAACCCCAAAGAGACCCAGGCAGCCTCCATAAAGGCCAGATTTTGCACCAAGGCTTGGCGGGGCCATTAATCTTTCTAAGCCGTTCATTTCTCCATCCCTCCATCTCTCCCTCCCCATCTCTCCAAGCCTCCTAGCGTGTTCTTTTTTAATGTGGCAAAAAGAACATAAATTTCTTTCTCATAACATTAATATCTCTTTATGGTAACCTCTTGGAGAGGGAGATCCCTTTATATAAGTTTGGTGTGTGTGTGTGTGTATATATATATATATATATATATATATATATAGAGAGAGAGAGAGAGAGAGAGAGAAAGGCTGTAAATCGTCATGAAAAGTCCAATATAATCCAATTTTTCCAAAGTTCTGCTGTAAACTAAACATATAAACACATATACCTAAATACATAAATATATAAATACATATATTAGCATCTAGAAAACCTCAAGGGCTAAATGAACGTCTTGATTTATTAGGTTTGTTTTGTAAATAAGGTACAATCTGAGAATTATATTGTTTGGACATTTGCTAAATGCCACTTTTTGCTCTAGGGTTAAATTTGAATTCTGGACAGTTATAAAAGTATGCATTTCATGGTATTATTATCGCAGTGTAGAGGATATTTTGGCCATTGCATTGTATAACGTCATGAAGCGTGTGCTGATATCTGAGGACAGTGAAATGTAGCCTGATATAGTTTAGATATAGTAAAGTTGTATGTCTCTTTAAGAATGGTTGCACCATGAAAGACTCACCTGTATTTTGTTAGGAAGAGAATGTATATTAGCCCCAACAGCTGCAGTAGGTAGTACTTACTGGTTTTGCTGTATGCAAAAAGGTTTAAGAGAAAAGTAAGCTTGTTGTATCAGTAAGGGATAAAGACAATTGTTTTCTTTTTATATACAAGGTTAATCTGTATTTAGTGTTGCTCATTTTGTGTATTTAGAAGAATGGAAAAGCAAAACCCATTAATGGACAGGGAAAGGAGTGGGGCATCCCATCCATCCAACCCGCCTTGCATCCCAATGTTGAAATCAGTAAATCAAATAAATACACCTGCTTTCTTTAGGTTCTGGTGAGGGAGGGATGGAGAAAGGTCAGGCACGCAAGTCCTAGGATTAGTAATGGAAGAGTTTCATGCCAGAAAGCAAGGACACCCTCCATTCCCACAATCCTTCTTGGAAATCATCTCTTTCCAGCACCTTTTGAGGAGCCAAACAGTCGAATTTGGCCAGAAACCCAGTTTTTGGCTTTGGGTGGACTTGGTGTCCCTTGAGGCATCCTCGGGTGTTTTGTTTTTCCAAGGGAAGGCCATTAAAGTTTGCAGAAGTGGATTCTGGGAGGGCTTCTTTTCCTGGGTAAACATGTTGCTCAGGAGTCATTAATATGACATTCACGCCGCTCTAATAAAGTACATAGCGCTGAGACCTGGCACCATAGAAATGCCCAGTGGATGTGAAGTATGAGCCTTAAAACCAAGACTATTGGAAACGAGATATTTTTGTGTCTCGTTTGGGAATAATGTAATTGCATTTGGAGGCTCTAGCAGATGCCTGGGCCAGATGCTTGGGAGAAAAAGGGGAGAGGGTCTTGCCAACCGCCTTCCCCCTCCTCGCTTGGGTCTTTTAAAAACCCCTCTCTTTTCAAACCAACCTGGTTACATATTTCTGGCATCTCAGGTCCGAACGCTTCTGGGATGTCAGAGAAGATTGGAAGTCTCTTTTGAAGAGTTGGAGGTGTTTTAACTGGCCATAGAAAGTTCTCTGCAAATTATGACAAACCCTCACTACAAGTCAGGGACAGAAAGAATATACCCCACAACTCCTTGTTTTTCACACACAAATACATTGTTGTGGGAAACACAGCTTCATGCCGGTGCGTGCGAAAATACAATTTCTGCACAGGAACGATGCATAAGCTGAGCAGTTTTCATCCTGCTGTGAAAAGGTACCCAAAAACGGTGCAGGGTTTGAAGACTACTCACAGTTCAAGACTTGTTTTGCACCATGTTGACAAGTGAGGTGGTGGTTTTTTAATTGTGTGTGTGTTCATAGACAACAGCATTTATTACATAAACAAAAGCACATTGTTACTTACGCATACATTTCTGTTACCCGACGTTGTTGGAGGTTGAATGGCCACCTCTCCATGGCTTTTTAGCTGTGGGGCCTGTGGGATGGACTGGGAGGAGTGGTGGAATTGTCTTCCAATACTACTGGTCTTAAAGACTACAATTCCCAGCAGCCACAGCCAGTGTAGCCAATGATGAAGCATGCTTGGTGTATCATCCAGCAACGTCTGGATGGCTACGGGTTTCTTACTGTTCTGTAGCACTAAATCCAGTTGTAATCCAAGCTAGAGTAGACCTGTTGGGATGCAAAGGGTTTATTAGGCAACAAGGTTAGCGAAAGCCTGACGCCGTAATGGTCTGTCAAATGAATGGGATTTGACTGTGTTGACTCACCATGCATCGAATGAACCAGTGGATCCTTTTGGACTTGCCAAAAGGATTTTAACCAAATTCTCATTGATTTCAGTGTAATAATCACATGAAATTTATTAGGGTCAATGCCCAGTACAAAACAATACAATGCAACCCAATGTAGTACAATGACCAATGCAAAAACAATGCAAGTGACACGAATACACAAGAAAAGCAGCATGGAGATGCCTCAGGCAAGGGTTATCAGGTACTGGGGCAAATACGATTGTGCCTCAAAGTTTATCAGTTTTCTCAGCGATTCAGAACCTAAATAAATTCTGAAACTATATGATAAGAAACTATTCAGACAGTAAATAAGATAGTTGAAAATTAAAATTAAAACACTGTTCTACTTCGGCAAGCTATTGTAGCGATGCAAAAACTTGCCGCTGTGGCTGTAATCCCTGGCTGACGGTCAGCCGGGAGGTAGTCAATATAAAGTATGTCAGGTTATATATTAATAATAATAATAATAATAATAATAATAATAATAATAATAATATAGTAGTAGTAGTAGTAGTAATAGTAGTAGCAATACATTTAAAAATAGCCCTCTAACCATTTTCTTCTCTCCTTCTCCAGGAAATTGCTGCCTATCTAATAACATTTGAGAAACATGACGAGTGGCTAACAACCTCCCCGAAAACCAGGTAAGGCTCCCAAATGAGGCTCCTCTTGTCCTTTTTCTCTTTCTTCCTTCTGAAAATGTCCACTGATTAATTTTCCTCCTGATTTTCCTTGACTGGTTAAATCAATGCGTTGGTCAGAAAGCAAAGGCAAAAAGCAAGGCGGCATCAGGGGCGGAGGAAGAGCCACCAACCCAACCAAGTCATGCTTGATGGCGCGTGACGCCAAAATCTCATTAATTGACTTAATGAGTATTTTATTGAATGAAATCAGATTGATTAAAACCAGTCCATCTGCAGGCTTGACAGGTGGAGGGCAGAGAGGGAAAAAAGGGGGCTGAACTCAATGGCTTAATGTTTAATTATTGCTCCGGATGGCTTTGGAGGGTTTGGCTGAGTAAAGGGGTGTTGTCGGCGCATTGCCGTCGCGCTCCCAGTTGTCACAAACCCTTTGGACCCAGATGGCAAAATGAAGAAAGCGGAAGAGAAGGGAAACGGGTTCTTCTAAACCGATATTACCTTCCAGTGCTGGCTTTCATTGCATTTCTTACTGAGAGGGGCAAAAGACACCCCCCTCCCCACCTTCTGCCGGAAGATTCAGCCCAGAAAGGCAGGCTGTCAACACTTGGAGTAATAATTATTGCACGGTCTCATAACTGCCATAACTGTTTAGCCTTCACTACTATCTTTTTTTGTGGGGCGGGGGAGGCGTTTAAATCAAAACAGCCGCAAGTTGTAGGGAGTTGTGCTTCCTTGACTTGTTGGTGGCAAATTCCATAGGGTTAAGAAGGCATCTCCTACTGGCATTTTATTCCTCAAAGGTTCATGTTCTCCTCTTGGAAGCACTGCATTCATTGGTTTGCTTTTTGTGGCTGCAGAGATTACCTCTGTCAACATTGACCTTGCTTCCAAATGACACATAAAACAGGTCCCTTGCTAGAAGAAAACAGGGATCCGCAGCCTCTTTGTTATCCTCCTGGCATCATTGCCCAGACTAGAAACCAATGCTTTCCGATTTGGTACCCTTTCAAGGACCACTACTTTGAGTTGCATTGTTTAAATCATGACTTTTGGGGGTGATGGGAATATCTCACCTTCCTCTTCCTAGGGTTTATTCAGTAGCATAAAAGGAAGTTGTATCTCTTTTAACTGTATTTTGCTTTACTGTGGTAATCTACTTGGATTCCTAGAGATTAAGCAGAATAATAATAATAATAATAATAATAATAATTTGCTGGCTCTTGGTTCCAGGATATCAAAATCCATGGATGTTCAAGTCCCATTAAATACGATGGCATAGTAGAATAGCGTCCCATATATAAAATGGTAAAATCAAAGTTTGGGGTTTTTTTGGAATGTGTATATTTTAAAAATATTTTCAAGCTCCAGATGCTTGAATCCATGGCTATAAAGGGCTGACTGTCCTTTCAAAAATGAGAAGAAAAACTGAAAATGTCCAAACGCTGCCACTAAATAATTTGAAATTGTAGTGTGCATGGTCCTTTTGTTTCAGCATGTGGTTTCTTTGCCGCTTAGGTCTTTGCACACCCATTCAGAATTGCATCATTCTATGTTTAATGGGTTGCACAAAACTGTAAGGGTACAATGTTATTGCATCCTAAGTCCTGAATCCTATTGCTGATCCCATTGAATCAGTGGGGTGGACGTTTATGTTGACTCCCAATCTGGTCTGCTCCATTTGGGATGGAAAGGTGGGATTTTGGACCTGGTTGGTTTCTATGCTGCCGCTTGTTGTGTCCTGAATAGGGCTCCTTGTTCCTCGCAGATGGAGCCAAATAGCTCTCCATGCCAACGGCGAAATACTGGTAAATACTGAACATAGATGCCTATGTGCCAACTACAGTGATCAAATATGCAGTATTTGGGCCGCCATCGCAGGCTCTGAGACGACTTGGTGCCTATTCAAGTTTGGGGTTTGGAGCGCAGCTTTTTTGAGTAGGTTTCAGGGTACCAATTAATTCCAGCTCTAATTAATACACAATGAATGAAGACTGGCTGAGATGAGTTCCAGCACTACTCACTACTCAGGGAATAAGAAGGCGTTGTTGTGGTTGTTTTTAACAACCATTTCTCCAGGTTTTGGCCATTAAAAACGGAGAGGAGAGAAGCAACTATTTCTGATCACAGAGGTGAAGTCTCCTTTTTTGAAGTCAAACTTGGAAGCCTTTGGGATTAGTATTTTAATTGCATTGTATTATTTTAATGATGTAATCCCGCTTTGATCCCTGGAAGAGGCGGGACATATAAATAAAAATTATTATTATTATTATTATTATTATTATTATTATTATTATTATTATTATTATTTGGGATTTGGGGCAGGGGAGCTGGGTGTTTTGCACAGAGCAGGAAAGGTGCTTTCCCAGCTGGGGAGAAGGCATGGAAGACCCAACTTTGGAGTCGCATCCATTCCTCCTTTCCTTCTGTGCCAAATGCACCCGGGTTCTTTCTTTTTTATGGGCTCTCTTGCTGCTTGGTTTGACATCAGGTTCCTCAGTAATTAATTTGGAGGGGAAGGAATTCTAGCAGGAGGCAAGATCAGTTATTGTCCGTAACGGATGCGAGGCCTTGGGCCTCCCAGTGTTTCTTCGCAGCAGAAGGGAGGGTTGCAACAAGCAGGACCTTCCTGCTTTCCAAAGGACTCTCCATAGGACTCTGGGAAATAGATGTCTTCACGGTCCATTTGCTTCAAATGTGCTGGAGTTTTCTTTTTTTAAATATAGGCTTATAGCCCATATGGCTCATTGTGTTTCATAAGAAGGTTGCTAATGGGACAATGAATGGGGACAAATTCCACGACAGTCTTTTTTGGGGGGGTTGGGGGGGTTGTATGGGATTTGGTTGGGCCTGCAGTCAGTCATAGTTTGCTGCCCGTAACCTTGGGACCATAGCATTTCCCATAACCTCAGCATTTTCCAGGCTGCATCCACACTGGAGAAATAACCCACTTTGGCCCCACTTTAACTGCCCTGGCTCAAGGCTGTGGAATTCTGGGAGTTGGAGTTTGTTGTAGGCCCAGAGCGGAGCAGAAGGAGGTGGTCCCCAGCCTTGAGGTCTGCCACTTTCTAACTCAGGGATGCCCAAACTTTGGTCCTCCGAGTGTTTTGGACTTCAGCTTCTGGAAGCCCCAGCCAGCTTGGCCAACGGTCAGGAGTTCTGGGAGCTGAAGTCCCAAAACATCTGGAGGACTAAAGTTTGGGAGCCACTTCTTCCTGGAGATGTCAAGAACTGAATCTTGACTCTTCTCTTTACAAAGCCAAGCCTTCCATCACAGAAGCTCTGGTATCTTTCCTTCTTGGCTTGGCCCCCTGTGTGTGTGTCTGTGTGTCTCTGTGTGTGTATACACACACACACACACACATATATATAAAACTTTGAGGGTTTCTTTATCCTGCTGAAGGCTATGCACAGAAATAGTGCCTTTTCTATTAATATTACAAAATCCCGCTCCTCTGTGTTTATACTTGAAAGTATAATGTCCCAGGAGAAGGAGAAGAAGAAAAGAGGCTTTGTGTGTGTGTATGTGTGCATGCAAATATTGTGTGGGGACCTCATATTACTTGTTTGAATTTGCTTTGGAATATATATATATATATGTATTGAAATTAATTGCTGCAGTTTATTGCTGAGTTCATACAAACAGGCCTCTTGCTATTAAGGAATTAATGGCATTGATCCTGCGCTGGACTGGAACATTTTCCCTCTCCTTCCTTCCTTCCTTCCTTCCTTCCTTCCTTCCTTTGGGCTGGTTTCTCCCCCTCTTCCTCTCCTGATACTAATTATGTTTAAGAAAAATTAATAAAAATGAATTGCGTGGCTTCGACAGTTCCTAGAGTTTCTTAATCAAATGATGCATTGTGTGAACAAGAAAGGGTCCCTGTTCATATGCCTGCCGTAGGTCATAAAGATGTTATGTGTGTATGTGTGTGTTTTGTAAAAATGCCTTTGCAATTATTTAGCCCCCACACAAACACATTTGAGGCTGTTTACAATGGTATTAAAAATATAATCCATTAATGGTTATGAAAAATTAGTACAACGTTGGTTGATGGCAGGTCTAGAGTAGGCTGGGGACTTCCTGATGTTGTTTAGCGACTTGTTGAAATATTGGTAGAGAAGTGGCATCCAGGGCTCCATCCACACTGGAGAAATAACCCACTTTGGCACTGCTTTTCAGCATCCTGGCTCAAGGCTATGGAATTCTGGGAGTTAGGAGTATGCTGTGGGGCCTTCCTTTCTTAAGCTCTGCTCCGCTCTGGGCCCACAACAAACTCCAACTCCCAGAATTCCATAGCCTTGAGCCAGGGAAGTTAAAGCAATGCCAAACCGGGTTATTTCTCCAGTGTGGAGAAATAGCAGCCCGGGAGACCTTTCTGTGGAAACAGGGAGAAGGTGGTGGAGGGAATGGTCGTCTCCCAAGGTCCTAATCCAACCACTCAAACCACTACACCATACCAGTTCTCCCAGTAACCATACTTCCTTCCTGGCTTCCCAATGCACAACATGCTGGAGGTGGCTGGTGAGGGCTACTACTGCTGCCTTATGTGTCATCATAGGATTGGAAGGGATACCAAAGGTCACCCAACCCCTATCTGCCATGCAGGAACTCTCAGTCAAAGCATCCCATCCAGCCTCTGTTTAAAGACCTCCAAAGAAGGAGACTCCATTACATTCCGAGGAAGCACCTTACATGTTACTGTCAGGAAGTCCTTCCTAATGTTGAGATGGAGTCTCTTTTCCTGCAGTCTGCGTCCATCAGTAGAGGGCCAAGCAATGTCCACAGAGGAAGGGGCTGCAACCGGTTGGTTTTCTGGCACCACTGGATCCATGGCCCTGGAGATGCAACCAGGAGCATGGAGCAGCCCTTGCCTTCATGCTTGGCCTGGAGGTCTCCTGGAGGCACCTGTCTGGCAGCTGTGGAGGCCAAAGACGCTGATCCTTTGGCCTGATCCAACAACGGTGAATTGAAGGCTGCTGGAGGGCAAAAGGAAACAATGCGAGACTCAGCAGAGGGGAGAGCTGCCGCCGAAGTTGAGACGTTTTGCGTATTGATCTGTTAACAAGCAGCCGGCTCTTGGGTTGCAAGTCCTGAGTCAAACGCAGCCATATTGGAGTGATAAATGGCGGCTGTTATGAGACGGCTGTCCCAGACCCGCTATCACAGGTTTCTTTATTCACTTTTTGGTTTGTTTCTGATTGCATCAGCTTATCACCAAAGAGGGAAAGGCTGCTCGGAAAGTGATAACCAGGGAGAGGGAGAGTCGGAGGAGGAATCGATGAGGAATGTCTTGCAACCAAGAACCTTGCAATAGGAAGAGACTAGAGGTTGCAGACCCATCCCTTTGGACTCAGCTCTTTGGAAGCCTCTCGGTTTCTGTTTTATTCCATCAGGGTCATAAAAGGACTTGGACTTGCGATGTGTTTCTCGGATGCAGATGGACTCGAGTGTCAAAATTGCCATAGCTCTTCCTCCCTCTCTTTTTGTTTGGTTGCTGTGAGAAAATATGCTAATACATTGACTTGAGTATTATTAAAACTAATTAAAAACTAAATGCCACATCAAGATAAATTAACAAAGTACACTTTGTGACATGCTCCCCTTGATGTTTTTCTGGTAATCACATTTGTTTGCTTTACTTCTTCTCCCCCCCCCCCACTTTAATTGGCCAAGGAATCCACAACCGAATGGCTAGTCATTAGGGCTGCCTGCGCATCGGTACAAACAAACGCATGGAAGGGATGCAGAGCATAGGAGCATCACAGACATCTTTGCAATTTCTAAAGAAATCCATGGAAATTAATCTGGTGCTTTTGCAGAGAGTCAAAAAGGCGGGGGACGAGGGGTTGGAGACATGCGCCAAGAAACGCCAACCATGTCTATAAAGTTATGATGAATGTTAGGAAACATTAGTGCCACTCCTAATTATTCGGGCTGATAGACTTGCCCAAGATCACCCAGTGGGTTTCCGTAGTAGAACAGGGATTTGAACCCTGGTCTCCTTGACTCCCAGCCCAACGCTCAAACCAACGCAACACACTGCATCTCCCACACAGACTTGTGGTTACTGGCTTGTGCCTTCATGTTGATATCAACTTGTGGCAATCCTATCATAAGGTTTTTGTAGCCAGATTTATTCAGAGGAGGTGTGCCACCATTGCCTTCCCCTCAGACTGAGAGAGAGTAACTTGCCTAGGATCAGGTCTCCATGGCTGAGATGGGATTTGAACCCTGGTCTTGCCCAGCAGCACTCAAGCCCCTGTGCCACGCTGCCCCTCGCCTTTTCAGGGTATTGGTGGAGAAGCAGGTAAGAAGGAGGGGAAGCATGGTTGCCAAGGGTTTGTATTGGCGCTTGGCCCCTTGCCAGTCGCCTGGGGCTCCATTTTGCAAGCCTAGCCTCCTTCCATCTCTGTCTTTTGGAGAGCTCTGTCTCTCTGTGCAAAGTTGTGGCTTGGCTTTCCTCGGCGGGGGACTTGGCAATGATGAATATTTCCAAGGCCCCCAAGTTCTGCGGCAACTCCTGTACTCCTGCGAATCAATAGCAATTTACATGCGGTGTCAGTATCTATTTGTGGTAATTTAGTTTTACTTTGGCTACCTCCTGGTTTTATTTTTAGCATTTTAATTTCCCTCTGCCAGCTTTTAGGAAAACAAGAGTCACTTTCTCTCTTCGGCAGACAAGGACTGCAGGATGGGGCTCTCCGGTTCCTTTTTCCTGTTGATAAATTCTAACCTAATAAATCATGAAGCTTTCTCCCCCCCCCCCCCTTTTTTTTTTTTTTTTTTTTGGTTTCTGAAAGGTTCCACTTCCTAAGAAAAGAGAAACTTAAACGTGGCCAAGAAATGCATTGAGGAAGAGGGACAATTCTGCTCACGGAGGAGGAGGCCTCTTGGTTTCTCAAAAGCATGGTGCAATTGCATGCCGAAACCGTCATCTGAAGACCTGGAGGAGTTTCAGAAGCCCCTTCTTTGGGAGCATTTCCCTGGCATCCTGCCTTTCTTGGTCTTTTTTTTTGGGGGGGGGGGGAATGCATCTTGTTTCCCTGCTTGTCAATTGTGGGGCAAAGGGGGAGCATTGTAACAGCGAATGTGGGGTGCACACATTGGGATGGAGCTCCCAACCCACCAACTGCTCTGGTTTTGCAATCCCATTTAAACCTCTGCCATCCCACTTTCCCAGCTGCTTTGGAAATGCCCCAGTTTCTCTCTCCTCCTTGTAGTGCTGGCTAGGGATGGGAGCTGAAGGCCAGGAATATCCGGGAGTCCACAAGTTGCCCACCCCTCTTTTATGGTCCTTAGATTTCCTCTCAGTCTGATTCCAGCTGGACAGCTACCCTCCCTTCTCAATTCCTATCTTCAGAAGAGAGAATAAAGTATACAGAGAGATGGCATCACAGGCATTGATTTGTAAAGATTTCCTCCCTGCTTTTTCGCGCAGAGGTCCGGCGGAGTTGGGGAGCCAATAAATAATCCTCCCAATGTCTTTTGCCTGACATTGTTTTAAAAGGCCCTAATAGCAGAAGTGCCGGTACATCCGAGGCCAGTTCATTGTCTTTGACTATTTCATTTTAAATATGTTTGCCATGAATTATTCAGCCTGGCAGCAGGTGAGCAAGAGCGGGAGTGAAAGAGAGGGCATCTTCCTCTCCTAGTCCTTGGTTCACTGAAGACACAGTTGGCAACGGAGGAGGAGGAAGAAGAAGAGGAGGAGAGCGTCAAGACTGACGCCATGACAAATAAATTCTGCCGGCTTAGGCATTGCAGAAGAGAGCTGCGGTGTACCAAATACGGAGATTTAATTGGTGCCGATGTTGATATTTCAATCCTGCCCAAAGTGCTGCGTAAGGCAGCATGCTGGATTTGGGAGCTAAGCGGAGCAGGAAAGTGCTGAATAAATGTGGAACTGGGGAAAAAATATTAAATTTATAAAGAGGGAGATGTTCCTCGGCTTTCTTAAGAGGGGAAAGAACATTTCCCTAGGACAGCCTGATCTGCCCTTATCTTAAGAAGGCAAAAATGACAATAAGATCCCTTCTCTGTCATAAATATTCTTGCCAAGAAGGGAGACGGGTCTGTGAGATGGTTGGGATCTGGGACTTACTTACTGAGGGTCTCCTTGTGAATTTGGAGGGAGGACTCTTTGCAGAGAAAAGTTCAGAACAGTTCAGAGGGATGCTGCAAACTCATATTTATTCATGATATTTTACCAAGTAATAAAATTAAAGACTTTATGGCATTTTAAATGCCTTACAGCTTAATTTATATTCTGGCATGTTAATGAAGAGCGAGCTTTTGTCCAGGAGGTGAGATATGCAAAAATGACCTTTAAGTTGCTTATAATTAACCTTTAATGATATTCCCTCCACTTTGCCAGTTTTGTTTGTGTGCATCAGGATACAGAAGGTGGGCTGAAGAGACCCGAGGAGGATTTCTCTGAAGCCCAGGGAAGGAGGACCGCTCCTTCTCCCCCTTCGCAAGCCCTTTGCATTGGAGTTATTTATTTGAGAACTTTCTTCCTCCAGGAAACCTGGCACAAAAACTGGGAGGCTGGAGATGAGAGCCAAGGCTCTCAATTACGGCCTCGTCACCTGTGATCAGCCAAAAGAGAAAAAGCATTATTAAGAGGGAGACGCATGGGGCGAGAAATGCGGCTGAACTGGCACTTTGCTGCAGGGACCTCGGGTTTGGGATGCGTTTGTCTGTTTTCAAGGGAAGTGGCATTATTTGCGATAAAAATAATATCATTTCTACAACGTCAATTGCATTCATGTTGTCACGTAAAGAGACTCTTAAGTATCTGGCTGGATGGGAAAAGGATCTTTGCTGCCCCCTTTGGATGCATGTGTCTGAGTGGGCATTTGGGTGTGCATTTGTGTTTGTGTTTGGGCAAAAACAACAGATACAAGGGGATGCTGTAGAGACTGAGGTCCAAAATGCACTGCATAAATAATCCAGTTTGAGACGGCTTTAACTGAATTGGCTGAGTGCTAAAGAATCCTGGGAACTGTAGTTAGACACTTAGTCTTCTCTGTCAGAGAGTGCCACAGTAAACTACAATTGCCAGGATTCCCTAGCACTGGGATCCCCTAGCACTGAGCCTGTGCCTTTGATTGTGCATTCACTTGTGCAACACAGCCATGCAATACAACAGTCCCATGGATGCATTCCTGGTCAGGAAACCTGGGCAACCTTTGGCCAAACATTTTAACGCAGAACATCACATCCCTCCTGATCTGTCCCTCTTTGGGACTGAGTAGCCATCTCCTTCAAGCATTTCATAGACAAGGGAGCATTTCTGGATCCACAGACTTAGGACCATAAAAACCTCATGGTCTCATCCTAGAGGACAATAGGGAATCCCATCACCCACTTCAGAGCATTGGCAACAGAGTGTGCCTAAACTTTTGACTTAGACTGAGTTCGCTTTTGCTATCAGCAGTTGAAGAAGGCAGAAGCTGAAATGTGTAGCTAATTTATTTATTAGGTTCACTGTGTTAATCCTTCTAATAAATATACAGTATCACATGCACACACACATTTTCATTCGCTTCTGGACTGATGGTGTGAATCCTTGCCTGGCTTCTGCAATACGTTCCCCTGCTGTATAATTGCCCTCTTCTAGGGGTCCATCTTCCACCCTGATGGGTCTCCCTTCCTTCCTTCCTTCCTTCCTTCCTTCCTTCCTTCCTTCCTTCCTTCCTTTATCTTTTTTAAGGAGAGCCAACTGGCCTTATGAATGACTTCGCCAGCAACTGATGTTAGCATTTGATCCACTCTCCGTTCTGACACTTGTAAGTCAGACAAAACAGGGTGTTTAATTGGATTGAATCTGGTTCAGGACCAGGGAAGGTTTCATTGATTTCTGAGTCTTTTTGATGTTATCTGCAGGAACATTAACATCCCTGGAAGAGACTTCCCCCCAACTCTTCTCCCCAATCAAGGACCCCAATAAATGCTACAAGCTTTGTGACACTCCATCCTGACAGATGCAATGTGACTGATGCCAACAAGAAAGAGAGAGACAGCCTCTTCGGTGGGGAGAATGGGACACGCTGTCCCACAGCTGGCTTTCATGTTCCTCCCTGCCAGCTGAGCTCTCTCTTTCTCTCTCAATCACCAAAGGCCTCCTGACCCAGCAGGGAAACTATAGAGGAGAACCTGCCAAACCCAATTGTCAAACAAACAAGGTGTCCCTTCACCATTGTCCTTGCCCAGGACCAAAACCAGCAGCAGAATAATGCAGAGCAGGAGAATGAGGTTCTCTTGCTGAAATGATGCATGGCAGTTGGGGAACAGGTTGTGCAAAATGAACTTTCTGCACCTGAATTGCTTCTGGGCTTGATCCCCTTCCTTCCTTCCTTCCTTCCTTCCTTCCTTCCTTCCTTCCTTCCTTCCCTAACCTGAATTTCAAACAGTGGTCAATGGCTGCTGTCTTCCATCCGAGTTGCAGCACAGAATGCATCAATTGTGTGCTGCACCCTTTGTGTTGAATGACAGTGTGGTGCAGCTGAATGTAGTGAAGAAGTCGTGCGATAAGTTCAGACTCGATTTGCTCCAGGGCCCATTTATATGTCTTTTAGTGTTCCATCCCAGTCAGCACACAATGCAACGCAATAGCCGTGCCTCATGTCCTAGGCTCTCACTCTTGGGTGCCATTGCCATCCATGAGATGCCAGCTAGGTGCCAGCCTCCTGTGTCCTCCATGCCACCATTCACCAGCTCCTTCCTTCCCCCATCTCTGATCCTCTTTTTGTGCGGCTTGTTCCTTTGTTCAGGTGCGTTTCCTCTTTGTTTCTTCTCGCCGGGAGTTTTTAGCTGCCTTGCTGGGGATCTCTGTGGAGCGTTGGAGGCTGGTGAAGATGATGGTTGCATTCGGGGTCCCTGCTGCGGAGATGCATCTTTCATGAGGGCCCCCTCCTCCTCCGGATCACCTGGGAGGATGAAAGTCTGGCGATGCTGGTTGGGGTTCATCTCTCCCTCTCTCTTCCTCTCCTCCTTTTATTTCAAATGCCTGATAGTTGGAAGCTCCAGCCTGGCTGGAGCTCCAAAGCCAATTTAAGCAGGGAAGCAGGGGTGGGAGGGAGGCAGAGCCGGCAATGTAATTTTGAGACCCCTAAGCAAACAACTTGCAAAGCGTTGATGGTAACGTGGGGAGTGGAATGAGAGCCGGGTCGCCTACTGAGTTTACCTGGAGAGAAACTGTTCGTGCATCCCTTTATCTTGGCCTCTTAACGTATCGCATCCACTTTGCATTTAAATGGAAATATTTTCCCCCCTCCGAGTTTTTAATACTGCACATTGGGTTAAGCATTTCTTAACGCGCAAAAAGTAAAAAAGGGTGGGACACAGAGGGTTTGCAGCTGGTTGGAGTTCAAGGGGAGGATGACCAGGAGGCTGGATATTTGGGAGGGCCTCAATCCCTTGGGAGAGCCAGAATGGTGTAGTCTTGGACTAACATTCTGGTAGACTCTGGGGTTCCAATTCCCGCTTAACCCTGGAAACCCACCAGATGACATTTGACAAGGTCTTCACTCAGAGGAAGGCTATGGCAATGCCATCTTGGAATAAATCTGGCCAATAAAAGTCCCTGTAGGGTTGCCTTAGGATCACCTAAAGCAGAAAAAACTTGAAGACACACAACAACAACAACAACAACAACAACAACAACAACAACAACAAATACCCTGAAGGCACCAGACCCCATCTATCCTTGGAAGCTAAGCAGAGTCAGGTTAACCTTGGATGGGGGACCACTGGTGTCCTAGTCTTAGGGAGGCCTTTGATGGTGCCTTCCTTCATGGCAGGTTGGGGTTGGAACGAAGCTTCATGGGACCTTCTCCTGCTCTGTGATCCCTTCAGGATTAAAGTCAGAGGTGCTTCGTCCCACATTGAACTTGGCAACCCTAAAAACTGCCCCCTTCCCTCTTGTGAGGAAACTCTTTCCTGGTGCTTTTTGGACTTGTCACGTCTTCTTCCCCAACCCCAGCCCAGCCATTACTGACAGAAAGGTCTGACATTTACCTTTGGATCCAGCCTGGGCTGTTTAAAAATTCATAGGCATGGCTCTTCTGTTTTAAATATTCTGCTTCCAATTTGCCATCTATTTGTTCCAGGCGATTGTGAACACAATTGGGAAAGTAAGCATCAGCTGAGGGTTTAATTGTTCTGCCTAATGGACAATGACTGATGAGACGGAAGCCCTACTTGGGCCTGGTGCCTCTTGCCACCCCCAAAAGACGCCTTTTGGGGTTGCTTCCTCCACTTTCTCTGCTCCGCTGGAGTTCGAGCGACTCCTTTTCCCCAAAATTGGTCCATGGAGATGCCACACCAACTGAGATTGTTGCACCAGTCTGTACAGTCTTTCTTTCTTCTACCTTGGCCCGTCCAAAGTGCTCTGCACCTAAAATTTGGGATTGGAACTTTTTGGCCTTCAACAAATATCTATTCTACTTTTCATCCAAATGTCTCCTCACTTAGTCTCACAACAACCCTGTAAGGTAAAACAAGCCCAAAGGAACTTCAAGGGTCAGGAGGAGTTGAATGTGGATCCCAATCCTAATCTTTTCATTCTCAGTCTTGATGTTAGTCTCAGCTAGAATAGGGATGGATGACAATATTCAGAAAGGGTTTTTTTTAAATAAAACTTGTGTTTTGAGCACTGAGAAACCCTGACAAGAAAAATCCTAGAATGACAATAAATTAATTAATAAAAATCTGGTTCTATTCTGCACAAAATTCACATGGCATTTTGAGCAGAAAACAGCCTTTTCTCTGCAGGAAACAAGGGTTTAATCTTTCTAGGCAGAAAGAGTCTTTCTATGCAGAAAAAGCTGTCATTGTGGGATTTATCCTGTGCAAAATTCACATTGGCTAATTTGCATTTAAAAAATCACATTTGCAAGACTTCACTTCTGCCCATGGTGCAATGGTCGGCACATGGACGGAGCCATGCAAACTGAGGATGGACCTGTTCCTTTTCATCATAGTCTTTGCACTACTGCTTAAGGTTAAGAGTGTTGCAGGAGCACCATCGAAAGTCTGAAGCAGCCCGAGTGTATTGTGGAAGGTGGTCAATATTGTCTGTGTGTGTTTGTGTGTACTTATTTCCCTCTGGTGCTCCCTCGAAGATGTCCCTCCAAGATGTCACTCTTTATTCCAAACCATATCGGTTTGCTTTGCAATGGCCGGCCAGTCACTGATTTAAGAGCCAAGAGGGTGTTTTTACTGCTTTGGTTAAAAATACATTAGAAAAACCCAATTGTCCCGAGAAAGGTCATCAAGTGTTCAAACTGGGCCTTGGCAGCTGCAGGGCGTGAAATGGCAGCCTGCGCATCCGAATGGCCGTGCCTCCATGCTCACAGCTGGAGCGGAAATGTCTGTGGCTTGGACATGAGGAGGAGGAAGAAGAGGAGGAAGGGAGAGGAAGAAAAGAGGGAGAGTGAGGGGGAAGAGAGAAGAGGAGGAGGAAGAGAAGGTTAGGAAAGGGGAAGAGAAGGAGAAAGAGAAGGACAAGGAGGATGGGAAGAAGAAGAAAAGGAAGAAGAAGAAGAGGAGGAGGAAGAGAAGGTTAGGAAAGGGAACGAGAAGGAGAAAGAGAAGGACAAGGAGGATGGGGAAGAAGAGGAAAAGGAAGAAGAGGAGGAGGAGGAGGCAGAAGAGGGGAAGAAGCCAATGTACACAGAGGTGGTTAGCCGTTGCCTTCTTCTGTAGCCCTGGGTATTTCTTATGGTCTCTTATGGTCTCTTATGGTCTCCCTTCCAAGGACTAGCCAGGCCTGATGTTGCTTAAATTTTAAGAGAACTGGTGCTTAATGATCCTTAGGGTCCCCCAAAATGATTAATGGTTAACCACCTAGAAATTTCTACCATGATGAAGATGTTGCTCCAAAGAGCTCAAGATGATGATACAGGACACGCTGTGTCCCCACCGCCTCTGGACAACAACAACCCTGTGAGGTAGAGAGGAAGCCCCAGAGAGAGAAGGAGAAGCAGACAGACTCCCTCAAAGTCACCCCAAGACCTGCATTTCTTGCATGATGATCTAGCACCCTCTAACTACATCCGCCTTTCTTCTGCAAAGTGAAATGCAGCTTCCAAAGCCCCTCGGAGAGGAGTTACTGGAACCTCAGGGGAAGAGGGCAGAAACAAATCACACCATTTAATGGAGACAAAATGGGGAGAGAAGTGGGGAAACTGGGAGAGTTGGCTCTTAAGTAATGGTGAATAGCATTTGCTGGAGGGTGCTCTGTGTCATATATATATATATGTATATATATGTATATATGTATATATATAATGACCAACACTTGGGTGAGAGGTGTGTATGTGGTTCTTATCTTGCAATATTGTGTGTTCTTTTACTCACCTTCAGCCCGTGTGAATAGGACAAGTTATAAATAACAATGCAAGGAAATAGGTGCAGGGCTAGTCTCTTGTCCTTTGCGCTGTTAATGAGATTATATTTAGTGTGTGTGTTTGTGTGTTTGTGTGTGTCCTTGTTTTTCTCTCCGGTCCCTGAGCAAAAGGCTTTCAGCTCCTGGACAAAGATAAGCTGTGGGAGCCGGGAGGGTTTGTGGCAGCAAATAGCATACAAGTGGATAAACATTTTCAGGCCGAGGCTGGATTGCTTGGTAATCGATAAATATATATAGAACGGTAGCATAAATCCATGTGTCAAAATGATTTTTCGGCCCTGCGAGAAACAGATTTCAAGAGAAAAATTGGACCAAGGGGGGAAAAATCCAGAGGAGAGGGAAAGGAAAGGAAAGGAAAGGAAAGGAAAGGAAAGGGGGAAAAACCAGAGGTTTTCTTCCAAGTTCCAGTTGGTTAGCATTCTTGCTAGGCACTCTGTAACAATACTTTAATATAATTAAATTTAAAATTCCATGTAGAATCTAGTGGGTAGGCAGATGTACCGGTATGTTAAACTTTATGTCGCTTGAAAATGGTTTTCAAGAACATCAGAGGCAGACTATCCAGCTGTAAAATTATCTGCTTTATGATGGTGCATCGCAGCGTTGGGCTCTCTTTCCTTTTAATTAAAAAATATACCTTTAAAGCCATATTACAACCCCACGGATGGGACTCGGCCGTACCTCCCTCTGCCCCACCTCTTTCCCCGATTCCTGGCTTCCTCTCTTTGGGTCTCAGTCCAGAAAACACAATCTGTGTATGTTTGGAAACAGTGTGGGGAGAGAACGTGGGGAGGCAAGTGTGATCCAGGCCTTTCACAAATGTGCAAGAGGTGCCCGGTTGCTACCACTAGTATCTTAGGAGCAGAGGCTGGAGGTCCACCTTGCAGGGGTGGTTTCCTGCATGGGCAGCCCTTGAGGTCCTTTCCAACCCTGTGAGTGAGATCCTACCTTGCAGCTGGCATGGTGTAAATCTTGGTTTGTGGTGTTGCACATTAACCATGTAAGAATTCAGAGACATAGTTGTGCAATATCAGTGTGCAAAGGGATCTTGTAACACCTTTGAGACTGAGCAAATATGTTGTAGCATAGCTTTCATTGACTTGGTCTACATCCTCGGATGCAGATGCTCAGAAAGCTTATGCCACAACTTCTTTAGCTCAATAGTCTCCAAAGGTGCCACACGATTCCTTTGCATCCATTAATTCTGCAAGACAGCCCTTGTGCTGAATCAATGGCAACCTTGTGCAACTGAACCAAGACACCAAGTGTGAAAGTAAAAATGCAACCAAATGTGCACATTTTTGGATATTTATTTTAAAATAATGACTACTGACCATGAATTCCATGTTGATGTACCACATTTAAATAGTTCAGAACACCTTCCAAGCAACCCTCCAAAAGCAGGAGTGTCCATTTCTTTTCATGGTCACAATCTGATTACATTTAAGTCCATGTAAACTCATTGATTCCAATGGGTTTATCCATTCTCAAGACCTTGTGGGATTGTCTAATTAGTCTTTAACATCCAGAGAATGTCCACAGAATATGTGAGGGTTGTGAGATAACTCTTGTTTCAATGCTCTGAGGGGCATACTCTGAAATCTTGAAAAACACAGATCTTTGCAAGGCTGTTGGCTGCCTCCATTCGTGTTGCAAAATCTGGGACAGTTCACCCAGTTGGCTTTTCTCCATGTTTTGCCCTATAAATGAATCTTTATAATAATAGTAATGTGTGAAACTGGCCTCCGCTGCCCCTGTTCCCCAAAAGGAAGACTGAGAATTTATCTCTTTTTTGTCACTGGCAACAACGGCCGTTTGGCACATTAAATTCTCCAGAGTTGTTGTTTGATGGGTTTAGGATTTGCCGAAGGGGTTTGCGACCGAGCATCCAGGGACCCTTTGTGACATTTCCACATTTTAATTAACCTTCGAGTGGCAGTGCAAATGTTACAAAGACAGGAACCTGAATGTCAGTGACTATCTCTCCAGGATGTATGGGAGGGATGGAGATAGACAGAGGGAGAGGAGGAGAGAGAGAAAGTGAGAAAGAAAGAGTATGGAGATGGATCTGGAGGGCTGGAAGACTAGCAAGGCTGCCAAGGCGCATGGCATTGGGAGCCATGGGAATGGACTGTCCATCAGCCACAGACTTGGATGGGGTGAGAAAAACCAGGATCCCACATTTATGCTGGCCTAGTGTACATCCATACAGGCATCCCTTTCTGCTGAATATGACCATGTGAGGGACTCTGACCATGTCCAGAGAAGGTTGGCCAAAATAGCTAAAGATCTGGAAACCAAGGCTTATAAGGAGCTGGATATGTTTAGCCTAAGAGATGACACGGCAGCCATCTTTCAATATCTGAAGGGATGTCATGGAGAAGATGGACCAAGCTTGTCTTCGGCTGCTCCTCATACTAAACATCAGATTAATCTTGGCCCTGTACAAATGGGCCCTTTAGCATGTCCTGGCGACATGCTAGGGTTGCCTCGGAGCGCCGTTTCCAGACACCCCACAACCCTAGGACGTCACCAGGACATCACAGCTGCGTGCCGTCCAGATGGGCGCACGCAGCAGCGATGTGCTTGTGCCACCGCACGCAGTTTGTGGTGGCACTAAAAGGAGCCGCTTTTCAGCGCTCCTTTTCTTTCCACGTAGCCACCCTGCACAATTTGGTTGCTGCAGCGTGGTTACGTGGAAAAGAGAGGCAGCTCCCAGCTGCCTCTTTCTGGTGGTCTGTATCCCGCCATTATTACAAGAAATGAGATGCCACCGAAACCTCAGGAATTACTTTGTTTTGTTTTGTTTTATTATAGGAGCTGTTTGATATACAAATGGCCTCAGAGGCTGTCGGACCCTCTCTTTTGGGGGGTCTTTAGTCAGAAGTTGGATGGGCATCTTTGTGGTGTGCGGAGGTTGTGTATTTCCACGTGACAGTATGGGGCTGGACTAGATTGCTAGCAAAGGATTTAATAGATTTCTGGGGGTCCATGCACCACTGCCCTGAAATCCCCATAGCACACATGTGGCCCTCAGACCTGCCATAGTTGTTTACCTTGAGGAACCAGGCAGCTGATGGGTCTCTTCCTATGCTCCTGTGGCAATGTGACTTGGTGTTTCTGTCCAGCCCCATGGAGGAGCAGATGTGGATCTTGGGGAAGGGTCCACACTTCCCTCACCCCCCATCTCCCCCCAATTCAGAGGAAGCATGGCTGGCAGAGAGCAGGGTCTCTGGGTCCTCTCCCAGGAGCATGGCGGACGGTGACACTGAGTGATACAGATGGCAGCAAGATGGCGTGTTTACAAGGGAAATGAGGTTGTATATTTTAACTCCTCTTGTAAATACAAGTGACAAGGCAATGAATCAGCCTTGTCGGGTCTTCGGAAGAGGAGGTGGGAGGCAGGTGGCACGGAGCATCCCTGGGTGATTTGTAGCATGGACGGATGCCTTCTTCCGCTCACCTGGGCAAAAGGGTGGCCCCCATCCCATCCCATCCCATCCTATCCCATCCCCTTCTTGACTTCTGGAGCAACTGGGCCCTGAGGGCTTTCTGGCTGCCTCACAAGCCTTGGGAAACACGGGTCCCCTGCTTTCTCTGATCTCTCTAGGATGGCCTACGACCGACTGGTACAGAGAAATCTGACACCCAGAGCCATATTTCTGTTGCTTGGTGGCTTGACAGAATTTTAATCAAGATCTATTCAATCGAGTGCCTTTTGAGACCTGCTGGATCCATACTCGGTGGGCTGACTGTTTTGCATTAGGCTTGATGTGATGTGATGCCTTTGTCTAGGTGAGGAGCTCCCCCTCCGTCATTGATCGGATGCCTTTTGCTTTTCCATCTTAATGCTCTGATTTTTTTTAAAGGATCTATGTAAAGGTTTAGTTCTGAAGAAGGAATTTCATCATGGCACAAAGCCTCTTGTTAATCCCAGCTAGAGCAGACCTATTGAATGGCTGGGAATTTGTAATGGCATCCTTTACCTGCAACAAGAAAGTTCCTTCAAGGCTCCATGGTTTTCCCTGAGCAATCCAACTTGTCCATTGAAAACCAACTCCCAGTGACCAAGCCCCAACAAAGCAAGCTGATTTGCAAAGCGTCACCATGAGACAAGCCAGACCTCTTGTTTTTCATGGAGCACCTCTTCTAAGTGTGGAACTAGTTGTTTCATCTAGTTTGGCCTAGATAACAACTTAAGAACCAGAATGATCCAAGAACCAGAACCAGGCAAAGACAGCCATTGACCCTGCAAGCTCCCAATCTGAACAGGAAGGGTGGGTGGAACAATTCTCAAACAGACCAGTTTGAAACTGGTTTGTACTATAGGTGAGAGGTTTAGCCATCCTCCCTTTCCTTCTCTGTTGTTTCTTTGGGCCGAGTCCCTTCTCCTCCCGGAGCAAAAGCGCTGCGCACCTGCCCTGCTCACCTGTCAGGCAATGAATCTGTGTTTATGGCTTCCCCTCCACCCCAAACATTGCAGCCTGGCCACGTTTCCAGGCCGCTCTTCAGTATTGCCTCTTAATATAGTTTTTACTGTCCTTGCTAGCATGTTAATTGACTATATTTATGGAAAAATGTATAAGGACATTCTTTAACAAGGAGTTTAATTCAACACACACAGGACAGTCATTAAAAATTGGTTAATAGACCAAGGAAAATTGGACTCTTTATGGATATAGGGAGGGAGATATAGCTTTCCTTGACTTTTTTTTAAGTACAGTATTAGAAAAGTTGGGGAAGGAAGAGGAAGAGGAAGAGGAGGTGGAGAGGGAATGACAACTCTTTATACTCATGGGAAAGTCTATGGCCTTTGCATACTCCATCATGTGATTCTTAGAGGAATCTTCTTGGTTGGTAACAGGATGGTGGGTTAAATGAATGGGAAAGGTCTCTGAAATCTCAGACTAACACCTGAAGGGAAATAAAGCCTGGATTCGGATTTAACCCTGAACCCTTTGGGAGGGGGCAGCTATGCCATTAAAGTGACCTAATAAATACATTGAGGTTTGAGCTTCTTGGTATTTCTAATCTTAGTCCCTGGAGCAACGTGTAGCATTTGGAAAGGGAAGAAGGTATGAAAAGAATTTAATAGATAGGAATTTAATAGATAGGATGGATAGATCTTGTCTATTAGATAGATAGATAGATAGATAGATAGATAGATAGATAGATAGATAGATGCTTGCACCAAAGCCATGCCCCTCAGCAGAAGAAAACAATTGCATCTCTCTTAAGTGTTTCCTTCCAAATGCTGTTCCATGACTCCTTTGCAGACTTGTGCGATGGTGGAGCTGCTGCTGCTGAGGAAGGTTACTTTGGTGTCTCTTTGTGTGTCTGTGTGTTTGTGTGTGTTATAAACTTGCTGCTGAGTATGGCAGGGAAAAAAAGTCACGAGGAAAGGCTAAAAAGATTTGGGATCCTTTAATGCAGAAAGTGTTGGCTAAGCGGGAGGCAGTGCCCACGTCTCTCTTATAATGAACATTTTGGAAGACGGGGAGGGAAAAGCGCTCTCTGCTCTTTCTTTTTTCCGTCTCGCCGGATTCGGAGGTTGCTCTGCAAAGCTAATGAACCGGCTGAGATGTAAAAATTAAAACTTTTGAAAGGACAACGCTAGCTGCTCATTACTTTCCAGAGTAACAATTCAAATCAGGTTCCCCCACTCTCCAAAAGAGAGAGAGAGAGCGGGGAAAAAAGAGACCATAAATAGGGCCATGATACTTGAAAGTTTGCCTTTCTGGGAGCTGTAAATGTGCTAGGACTGGCCCTCTGCTGAAATTCACACTCTCTCAGCCTCAGAGAGGGCAAACTTTGCCTAGAAAATCCATGGAGAGCCATCCAGAAATCTGAATTGACTTGAAGGCAGGAAGCAATCCAAAACTGCAAAACGACATGACAGAACTACAAACGCCAGGATTGCAAGGGATGTTGCCATGGCAGTTAAAGTGGAACATCCCTGGACTCCTTTGGCAATGGACAAAAGCTAAGGGAAAAAAGAGCCCAGGGGAGCAGATACAAGGGGAGGCAATTTGCTCTCTTAGGAAGGATCGAATCAGGGGAATTTAATTAGCTCAAATTTACGAGAGGCATGCCCTAACAATGCACGCAGCGGATCGTGTCCCTATGTGTATGCCAGAGGTCATCTAGTCCAACCCCAAGAGACAGAGACTCGGATGCCAATGAGGTGCAATTAAACTATAATCATTTATTAAAGCCACACAACAAAAGGGATCACACACGCACACACACACACATTCAATGTGTAAATTTACAGCGCTTCATAAATAAAGGTTAATAATAATAATAATAATAATAATAATGCTAAAGCAAGGGAGGGGTGAGTTCAGGAGTAAAGGAGAAAGGATAGAGGCACTGTTGGGATATTTACCTTAGGAGTGTTCTCCAAAGCGACGGATGAGAGGGATGGTGGATGGTGAAACACGGCCGCGGGAACGGGGAAAGCAAGCGGCGACCGCGGTGGCTAGGAGCTGAGTTCCAGCGGGCAAAGCTAACTAGAGGCCTGAGAGACAGCCAAAATTTATATGAAACCATACTTGATAACAGCTCCCCTTTGGTCTCCAAATTTTCAGCATACAGTTGGACATCCCAAAAAAGGGGGCAGGCAAAGCGCATGAGCATCCAGCAAATGGAAATGGGTTTTTTCTGAGTTTTTCGGTTTATGAGGCCGTGATCTAGAAGAGTTTATTTCTGACGGTTTGCCAGCAGCAATGGTTTTAGTTCCAGGTGGGGATAGTTTTTAATGCCTCACCCTTTTCCAATGCTAGAGGTATTAATAGGATTACAAGAACAAACTGCGGGTGCTTGTCCCTAACATACGCTGACAACATGGAGCCAAGGAGAGTCATAGGACAGAGCAGGATGCCAAAGGGAGAGGAAGACACAATGGGTCTTGGAAATGGTATCCCAGTGCGGAGGGTTTGCTCCCAGTGGCAAACACAGACTGGTGGTGCTGGTGATACTGGTGGTGGTGGTCCTGTGCGTGTGGAGGCACATGGGGGCACTCAGGCTGGCAATGGACCGGCCTCTTCCTCCTCCTTCTCGCCACTTCCCAGCATTCAAAACTTTGTGAAAGTGACTTTGGAAATTGTCAAACTGTCACTGAGCTAATGAAGCAGCTCTTCTGAAATGACTTGAGCAATAATTCCTCTATTACTGAGATCACGGGGGATCTCTAAGAGAGCAGGGATTGGAAAGTTACTTTTAAGTAATAAAAGAAAGGAACAGGTTCTTATTACTTACAGTATTGTTACCTTGTAAACACAATGACCTGAATCACTTATCCTCAGCCCCAACTAGAGCAAACCCACTGAATCCATGGGGTTTGCCTCTGTGTCTAGACTGAAAGGTGGACAATTGCTTCTCATGTTAAGACTACTAACCCTTAGCTTTGCAGGCTAATTTGTCACCATTACTTGCTGCAAGGTTTAAAAAGTAACTTGTTGCATGTTAATTTTCAACACCTTTCTGCTATGGAGGGGGAACCTTAGCATTGCAAAAGCATAAAACGGGGGGGGGGGGGGGTTTAAAATGTGGCTATCTGTTGAAAATCTGTTAAAATCTACCCTTAAGAGGTAGCAAGGAAACAGTGCTTGCTGCCTCAGTAAAGTGACTTTGTTCCCACTGATTCCAACTCCTATGTTCCACAACATAACATCCTCCCTACAAGTAACTAGTTATAACTCTTTGCATGACAGCAGCTTTGTTTTTCTGGAAAGGTTTAGTTCTGATTTATGTGGGATTACCTGGTGCCTCTGGAGATGCCTCTGAAAAGGTTTGCATATTTGCAGGTGTAAGGTGACATTAATGCCCATACTTCACCCTTGCATCATTTAGGGTTGCGTGGCTTTGGTTTAGCCTTCACATGAGAGGTCGACTCTGGTTTCCAGGACATTTTGCCCAGAATAGCAGGCCAGAACAATTTGGGATGCAGGTGTGTGTGTGTGTGTGTGTATTTTGCTTGTGTGTATTGAGGCATCAGAACAATTTGCATCAATTGCTGGGTTTGTTTATTGCTTGGAAATTGCTCCTGCAAAACCATTTTGTTCTCGGCGAATGAGCTGGGCTTCAAACTCACCAAGGAGGCAGAAATTTTGGGGGCCGGCTATCAAGGCAACTGGCCTTGTGCAAAGGAGGTTTTGCTTCGTTGAATATCATGGCGATATTGGTGAATTGTGAGGCTGTGATGAACAGAGAAGCTCACCTTGAGCTGAATATCTCATGTTGCTGCTTCCAATTTCCAGTGTTCAAAGGGAGCATTAACAGAACTTGGTTTGCTCTTGGTGTGTGATAGTCACCAGCCGCCAAAGGCCATGCAGCAGTGCAAACACCTTGGCCAGGCCATGGTTTGTGTGTTTGTGTGTTTTTGTGTGTGTTTGTGTGCATGCTCATTGCCTTCCAAGGGAATCAGTTCCAATGGTGAGGAACTGTCAGGATTTTTCCTGGCCCTAAAAATGCTGTGCAATTCAGGGCACGGATTAGCATTTTGCATCCAGTGGCTGCGGCTGGTCCCCTCTTCTTTCCTACCTGATCTCTCTCTCTCTCTCTCTCTCTAATATGGGAATGATTTCTCCAGTCATTTCTGGCCGGCCTGCTTCATTAGTCCGGCGATTTGCAAAGTCACTTTCACAAGTTGTTAATACTCGGAGGTGGAGAGTCAACGTAATAAATGCCTTCGATCTGAAGGGTGTTATGATGATTCAGTTTGGAGGGAGAGGGAGGCAAGAGCAGGGAGAACTGGGCTCCATAATTGGCTGCGACCTCAAGATGGGCACTCTTTGGGCGATGGCCAAGATGGCACTGTGGGCATATCCTTTATCCCTTCGGGGCACTGAGACAGGTTGGAGCGCCTTGTGAATGCATCTCAATGGAGCACAAATGGGATCCCCACGTTTGCTAATCTCTCTCTCTCCTGGTTCTGTTTCCAATGGGAGCGTTCCCCTCTTGCTTGAAGGGAAGTCAAGCAGATAAAGGGAAAGAGATCAACAATGCATAGGTGCGCTGCTATACCAGATGCTAGTGATGGCAAAATGAAGACATCCTCTCCTCAAATATAAGAATTCTGGCCTTGCTATGAAATGTTTCTTTAGTCCCCCAATTCCTAGCATTACAGAGATTGAGATGCTGCACATCTTTCCCACTTAGTGCTCCAGCATTCGCTTGGCACACTTTTCCAGCCTCGTTTCTTGGGGGGGCTTAAACTGCCTTTCTAAATGCTCAGCTGACATCCTAGCAATGCTAGAAATTTGGGGAATAGAGGAAACTTTCATTGGAGAGACAGGATTCCTGTCTGGAGGAGCAACAGTCTCTTGTTCCCCCCAATAGCTACACCTTGAACACCTTTTGCACACCTGTGTGTTTGTGTTTGTGTGTGTGGATGTTTGCATGAGAATTTAATTCCACTGTAATTTTTTTTTAATTACTTTATTGCATTTTATTGATACCCCTCCTTTCTTCCAAAATGAGACTCAAGGTGGTTTACAATGTAAGTCAAAAGAGAATGCAGTTAAGGCATAGTACAAAGTTAAAAAGCAATAATTAAATAAGCAGCTACTGTATATTGAAAATAGTTCTATCTATCTATCTATCTATCATCTAGCTATCTAGCTAGCTATCTGACTAGGTGGCCCTTGGCGGTCCCTGCTAACGCTATACAGAGGGAAATTGAGTATTGTCAACTCCTCCTGGCCATAACTTTTCTTGAGTTGATGTGTGTTTTGCAGAGAGGACCCGCATCCCACCCCATAAGCAGAAATGCAACTGAGGAAGGAAATTGCAAGGGGGACATTTCCTTCTAGTGACAAGTGTTTTCTTAGCTGAGGGGCCTGAAGCTTTGGTATTTGCTTTATGCAGAAGGAGGGAATTCACGAGTGGCAAAGGAATTCTTTCCATAACCTTGGAAAGTGGCAGCCTGCCTCTTTTTGATGGAAGAGGGGGATGTGTGTTTGTGTGTCTGTGTGTGTGTCTATGTGATGGGGTCTGGGTCTGTGGGTCTCCCAGCCGTTGGCTCCTGCCCAGCCCAATCTAGATCTGAGCTGTCCTGGGATTGAGGATCAGGCCATCAATTAATTTTGCCCCCCACCGAAAAGGGTTATCTGCCCAACGAGGGCCATGAATCATTTTGGCAGCTCTTAGTGCTGACTCGGCCCCACTGCATCCTGCTGTCAGAAATGGGAGGAACAAATTCAAGTTCGAGCCGGACTGGAAAGAGAAAAGTAAATGCTCAGAGGCCCATTTCCTTCCAGTTTCAGCTGCGCTGCTCCAATCTCCGTTCCTTGCTCTGCAGTTGCCAGTGAGGGCATCTGCACTGCAGAGTTACCTCAGTTTGGTCCCAGTTTAGCTGCTGTGGCTCCATGCTCAGGAACCCTGGGATTCTTAGTTTAGTGAAGGACTAAAGAGGAGAGCAGCAGAACTCCCTTGCAGAGACTCCTAAGTACCTCCAATCTGCAAATCCCAGGCAGTGAAAGAGGGATGCTAATCCAGATGATTTTTAAATGATGATTTTAAAATGTGGATCATTTAAAAATGTGTAGGTCTTATTTGTTCTATTTGCATATTTTAACTAATAAGTTTTAGTTAATGTTGTGCAGCGTTTATTTGCTATTGTTTGTCCCCCACCTTGATCCATGGGGAGAGACGGGTAAGAAATAATGATGAGGATGATGATAACTGTACAGTGAGTATGATTATGATCTCTGTACAGTTCCAGGGGCCCTTTCCCCATACACAAACATAGCACTACAATTCCACTCTAAGTACCATGGTTCCTTCTTATGGACTGCTGGAAATGGCAATTTAAAGAGGCTGCTGAGCCTCATCATCCAGAGAGCAATAATCCCATCATCAGTTTCAGGGGGTCAATGAGATTCATGACAAAAGGAGCTGTGCCATGGACAGGGGTGACCCTGAGCTGCCGAAATAGAGATGGCACCATGGAGTGTGCCACGAAAACAAGGCACTGGAGGAATAAGGATAGGGAAGGGCATCCTCAGCAAGGAGGACTGGCCATCAGGACGAAACCTTGGAAGAGTCTCTATCTCAGCTCAGTTATCAATCAAAATGGAGACTGTAGTAAAGAAATTAGAAGAAGACTAAGGCTTGGAAGGTCAGCTGTGAAAGAACTAGATAAAATCCTGAAGGGCAAAGATACATAATTAAATGCCAAAGTCAGGATCGTCTGGTTGGTTCAAAAAGAGAAATATCCTACAAGTAGATTTTGTAGTGTTACCATAAATGTCTCTGTTGAGCGTTGTGGAGCCAGAATGGGATAGTAAATATGGATCACTTCTTTCATATGGGACAAGAATATTGTTTGCCCCTGTTTGGGAATGAATTGAAGCACCCTTTGGATTGCTAAGAACAGCTTGGTAAGGTTGCAGAACTGACTTAAATGGCAAGTGAACGTGGGCCATAAAAGGGAAGTCTAGTTAAGACTTTTTGAAAGATTGCAAAGTAAAATGAAATCTAAAAAAGTAATAATCTGTGGCTGTGTTTACAGTATTAGTCATTTTATAGGATTATTCAGGAGTCCTGAAAGTTGGGCGAACTTCAACTAACTGGTAAAAGCTGAGGTCTTGTCCAGCTCAAGTTTTATGGATCCGCCATGACCGATGGCTAGCCATCCCACCCCTCAAATCCTGAATCCTTAGATCAGGAGAGGAAAGTGTGCCTAGATTACGGACGTTGGCATTGAAATGGGCATCACTCATGCCATGCAAATACACAGAGTCTCCTTTGGAGGAGGAAGAGGAACGGGTGGCTGGGGGCAAACCTTGCCTGAGGGTCTTGTGGGATCCTGGCCACGATGACCAAGAACCCCCCTAACTTGTGGGAATGACTCTTGGGAGACCCCTAGCCAGTCCTCCCCTGTGTCATTTTGCACCGATATTCCACCCCAACCCCTTCCCTTTGCATGGAAATGCAAAGGATCTGCTTTAGAAATAATAATAAAAGGGAGGCTTTATAGCAGATGGCAGTAACCAGCAGCATGCTGAATTACCAGGCTGTCCTGCGTACAAATTACTGACAAAAGTAAAAAGGGAAGACGGGATAGAGCCATAAATGTTGACTGTGTTAAATCACCAATTTCATTCCCTCCATATGCGCTGCTTATTATGCAAGTACATGGGATGCGCACGCTGCTTCTTGCGCCTGATAATATACAGCTGCGCTCTTGGCGAAGGACTTTGCCCAAACTCTCCTCTCCTAAGTTTTGCTCTGGGTTCAGGGAACTCCTGTTGGCCTGCTCTTACCAAATCTTTACTCCTAGCCCCCCTTGTATGCACTCACTTGGTTGCGGCTTTGTGTTTCCTCAGTTCACCCATCAGTCCAACCATTCTTCAGCTTGCATTCAATGCACTTATGTGCATGGATATAAAACTGTATGGAAAGGTGAGAGAGCAAAATGTAAAATCTTGGTGCATCTGCCTGGAGTGGAGGAGGGCTTGCAGAAGAGCAAGCAACCATGAGATGAAATGGAGGAAGGACCGGTGGTGAGAAGGGCATCCTTAATGCTAGCCAGGCACAGAACTCTTCAAGATGAATTTGGAGGGCCCTGTAGAGGTTTATCAGAGGCACCTCCTCTGCTTCACATTGCAAGGAGAATTTAGCTCCAAAGACATTGGGGTGCAGGCGGCGATTGCCCCCTGATTCCCCTTTGGACTGGGGCTCTCCTTTCTTTCCCTTCCATCCGAAACCCCAGGGAGGTTCCTTGCCTTGAAGGAGTTCTCCACTTTCAATGCCAGGGGGCTGAAATCTCTTTCCACGGCGTTTCTTGCAGAGCGCTTCAGGTGCGCAGCCAGAGGAGACGGTATCTTATTTGAACAGTTGGACAGCCTGGATCTGATAATGCAATTCCATTAAGGTGTGCCTCTCTTTATCATAAAAAGGCAACTTGTAAAACCGTGCTGGTATTATGGCAAGGCATAATCAGAATAAAAAAAGTGTAGGAGGGGAGAGAATATTTGAAAGTGTTTATTTCCTGGGACGAGGCTTTGGCAAATGTCAGCACCATGATGGATGCTGCATTCAAAAGTTTTGTCAGCTGGCTTGCTTTTTCTCTCCCTCTGACCGAAGGTTACATTCTCAGTATCTTTTCAGCAACGGAAGTATATGGAATAAATCACTATTAAAAATGCTGGACATCCGGAATAAATATCCTGGCTGCATACTGGAATATTTTGATTGTGGCAAGACGTTTATCTTATGCCTATAGAGAATGAAAGGGAGAGAGAGAGAGATAAAGCCCTTTCAGATTTGAAATAACTTCAGAACAAGCCGGAGATATTGTTCCATCTGTCAAGGCATGCGCCAGGGCCAAGGCAGGTGGAAGGGTGGGTCCTGTCGGCTGCGACTTGCATGGCGCGCATGACAAATGGTACCGGCCCAGCAGCCACAATCCCCGACTCAGCAAGGGAGAGATGGCACCCTCTGATCTTGAATGCTAAGCAGGGTCAGCCCTGTTGAGCCTTTGGATGGGAGACTGCCAAGGAATCCCAGGTGCTGCAAGAGACATTTCAGAGGAAGGAACTGGCAAAACCATCAGTTTTCCTTGCCTAAGAAAACCCAAGGAAATCCGTGCAATTGCCATGAATGAACAGGTGACTTGAAGGCTCTCACACACCACATACACATGTTGAATGGATCCAAAATGGTTGCGTAACTTTTCACAACATGCGCGCGCGCACACACACACACACACACACACACATTATGAAGATGGACAGGATGAGTTCCTGCCTCCTCCTTTCCAGGCCAAAGCCAGGTGTCATTCCGCCGACCTTTCCTTGACGGCTCCATTTTGGCTGGGATACTTTGTGTTAATGAAAACTGATTGGGAAGATAAAACAGATTCCAGTCCTGCCTGAAGAGGAGCCTCCTCCGCCGCGTCCCTCCTCTCCGGTGTCCCACTTTAATTGGCTTGTCATTATTAATTGATGTCTCAGAAGCCATATAAATAAATAGATGGCATTTCTGATGTTCATTTGGAGCCTGTTTTAGCTAGGTGGGGGAAGATACAGATGGAAGGGAGGGACACAAGACTTGCCATGCTTACTTCCAGAGCTGTTTTGTGACGTGTCGCAAGGGAGCATGATGTGCAGAGAAGACAGACTCCCCCTCCTTTTCCTCCAAGTTGCAGCTCATGTTGCACCAATGCATTGGCCAAGGCCTGCATCCAGGAGATGGAGTACAGCTTCACGCCTGTGGGGTTACTTGTGGCACTGAGCAACCAGCTTTGCAGTCACAGCATGATGTGCACATGAATGCACTATGCAATCCTATGGGCATTCCTTTCAGAACATGGCCAACTCCTATTCTACTCATATCCATCGCACCTCCTTGCAACTCCACTTGCCCTTTGGCAAGCAAGGGTCCCTGGCTCCTGACTGTGGAGTGGGGCACAGCACAGATTGCTGAAGCGAGTGGCATGGAGGTATTCCCAACAGCTTGGGTTTTCTGGCTGAAATCACAAAAGGGCATATGCGCACAGGAGGGACACATATGCCACCCACAATCTTTGGGGGGCTTCCCTTCTCAAGGTAGCTTTAGCAATAGGTTTACTTCACTGCCTTCATGGAGCTCGACTGAAGGGCTTTTGGGGATCCCATGCAATTTCGTGATGCAACGATTCTCTGCTGCGCACCCTTTGCAAAGCAGTGGGCCAGAGTACTGTGTATAAAGGAAGCCTTTCCCTTAAATTTCCCTGAGACCTTGCCTCCCAGCCTGGCAGGAGAACTTGGCACTGAGTGCTAAATCACTATAAATAGAGGGAAGATGAGGGTGTGTCTGTGTTTGTGTCTGTGCTGGGAAGGAATGATTTGCTCCCCGCTTTTTCACCAGGTCTGATTTACATGATGCGCCGAACATCTCTCAGCCCTGGGTCAGCCCGGATTTATGTATATAATTAGTATTAATCAACAATCAAATGAGAGCTCTTGAGTAAATCAACGTTTTTTAATTAGATTGCGATGTTGCGTAAAATATTTTCTGACTGCGTGGAGAAAGGGAGAGGCGGGCGCTCCCCTACCATGGCCTCTCTTCACATGGCGTTTGGTGCACATTTGCGGCTGTTCTTGGCTTGCACCGCTAATCAGGGAGTTGCGCCATGTGCGAATCCTGGGGCGGAAGCGTGGGAGGAGACTAGTAGTTAGGCTTTACTGTTGCTTGCAGTTACTGGTACCAGTTACCAGTTACTGGCAACTCATGGCATAACAGCTGCTGCCACACTGCAGAAATAATGCAATTATTTTTTATTTTAAATGAGTGAAAAGCAACTATTGTAATGATTCAAAACCCACAAAACAGGGATACCTTTGTAGGGCCAACCAAAATCGGTTGGCTCAATAAAGGTGTCCCTGTCTTGTGGATTTGGGATGTTAGTGTACTTCACTATATGGCCAACATGGTGACCCCCGGATATATTGTTGTTGTTGTTGTTGTGAAACAGGGAATGCAAGAGTTGTTTTTTAAAAAGTAGTAGTAACCATGGTAAGGATGTATTGAGGGGCCAGAGGTGGAGTGTGCCCTTTTCCCACCTCGGTTTCCGCCTTCCTTCTTGCTGGCTGCCGCGGAGGGAAGGAGGTACTGTAGCTGGCTGTCAAAGATGTAATATTGGCTCAGAGTCCTTCTCAATTAAAATTTATAATTAACAAGTTATTATTCCATTTTCAAATATTTGCTGACTTTATAATATCTCACGTCGTCTGCCAGGCACGACACCCAGCGAGACGCGGGAAACCTCTGCAGAGAAAGAAACCTTCCTTTTCGGTGGACGGGGAGATTTGGATCACAGAATTCGAAGGGGGAAAATAGGCCCAACTCTCTCTCTCTCTCTTCACAAAAGGAAGAAGGGGGGAAAGAGGGGGAGAAATAGAGAAGAATTCATGAGATTCTTAGGATTCAATAGCAGGTTAGGTGTATGCATAAAAGTGGTTGAAGTTTGCACCTGTAAGACACATCAACACAAAGATAAAGCCATCAGCGTTAGCTTTCTTTCCAACTCTGGAGTCTTTCTATTCTTCCTTTCCAACCCTAGGGACTTCCCTTTCTTTCTTTCTTTCTTTCTTTCTTTCTTTCTTTCTTTCTTTCTTTCTTTC
>NC_056528.1:10808437-10811057 GCF_019175285.1 Sceloporus undulatus | reverse complement strand
CTTCCAACCCTGGAGTCTTTCTTTTCTTCCTTTCCAACCCTGGAGTCCTTTTGTGACTCTCAGTGAAGTGTGAAGTCATGGGAATGATGAAACCAATGGATTGTAGCATCAGAAGGGTCTCCCAAAGGACCCTTACTCCAACTCCATGATCAAGGCAAGCTCTCCAGCTAGATTCATAGTGGTTCCCAAACCTCAGTCCCCTTGTTGTTTTGGACTTCAGCTCCCAGAATCCCCAACCATTGTCCAAGCTGGGAAGGGCTTCTGGGAGCTGATGGTTCAATCTAATATTCAATCAAAGTCTACCCTCCTTTAACATAATACAATCAGACCTCATTCTAGCAGCAAACAGTCCTGTCTTCTCATTTTTGGGGCATCATGTCACTCGCCAGCCTTCTCTTCACCTGGCTGAATCCTTTCTGAATTTCCTGCATCTTTCATCTTTTCCATCTTTTTTCTTCTGCGCATTCTCTTCCCTCTTCTTTCCATCTTTTCCCTCGTCATAGTTTCCCCCTTCTCTTTCCCTATTCCTCCCCATGGAAAAACAAAACGTCTGCTCAGAATCCGGCGAAGCCCCTCCAAAGTGAGAAGATTTAAGATGTGCTAAAATAAGACATTGTGGGGTGGGTTTATCCCTCCTTAAATTTGAACAGTGGATTCTGGAAAGGAAGGCTTCTTCGTTCTTACGAAGAGAATGGCATCAATAACACTGGATGACGCTTAACACAAAGAGAGGTGTTGGATCCCTGTAGCGATATTTGGAAATATAGATCAAGAGGGCCCTCTCCCTCTTAGGTGCACTAACAGATATGTGAGTGATTTATATGAAAACAGTTTAAAACATTCACTTGCTGTAAGGACTAATTTTCCATAAATCAAGCTGCATTCCCCATAGGAGCGCGGAATAAATGAGGGCAGGAGAAATTGCTGAAGGTTGTTCCGCTGTAAAGCGATGGCTCTGAGTTCCCTTAAAATTATATTTAAATGGACAAAGTTGATTTAACTGTCTTTTCCCGTGTCTAGTACCAAGATTTAAGTCTATAGCACGTCATTAGAACCAGAAATTATTCATCAGCCGACTTTTAGTATTTCGTCTGCATTCTACTTAATGGCAATTTTAATATTCCCAGCTTCGGCCCTAAATCGTAATGCGGAGGACTCAAATTGCCTGGTATATGGAGCAGCCCATAAAATTGTTTCAAGAAAATTTTTCAAATTGAGTGGCAAAGATAGAATTATCAGCATCTGATATTGTTATCTGGTTCTTTTGCACAGAAGGGGATGAGAAGCTCAGCTTTTGTGTGTTTGTTGGTGGCAGGAGATTATCTGCAGCCCAAGGAGGGAGAAGCGGAAAGTTACTGCAGAGACAGGGGAGAAACCCAGAAATGATGCCAGCCGGCCTCTTGAGATGCTGGGTTACTAACCAGGGAGGAAGGAAGGAAGGAAGGAAGGAAGGAAGGAAGGAAGGAAGGGGAGGAAGACAAGATGGAGAAGGCAATAGGCCCAAGGCTGCCCCAGTGACTTTTCATGGTTGAGTCAGGGGACGAACCTGAACCTTGAATGCCCCAGCCCAGTGCTTTCACCATTGCTCCACACTGCTTTCTTGCTGCGTCTTCCTCTAGGGGTGATGTAGTGGGGATGTAGCAACATTGGATGTCTAGTGGGTTGTGCAGATCCAGGTATCTGCCTCGAATTGACTTGAAATGTGTGTTTTCTTCACTTGCTAGACTTTCTTATCTAAACAGTAAGCATGGCTGGTGGTTCAGGTGTCCTGCTTGATGCCATCCCCAGGGACCATTCCTCGGTCTGCTTACAGCTTGGGTTGGCATTCCCTTGGCAATGCCAAATGTCAGCTTCAGTGTGTGACTGAAGGGGGGCTGCCAGGAGGGAGAAGGAAGAGGAGAGCATGACTTGGTGAATGGCCTCTGGCTGCCCCACATTGGATCCTCTGAGGAGCCAGATTATGTGCCCATGGTGGGATGAGGCCCCACTTTGACTGTGGATAAAAACAGTCTCTGCCTCTGAAGCCTTACTTTCTCCTGTTTCTACCCCTTCAAATGATTGCAGAGGTGTGCATGGACGTGCGGGAGTGCGCAGGGGCCTTCCTTCTGAAATGCAAATGCATTTTTAATGCCGGTGACTCAGGGAAGAGTTGGCGTATTTACATTTCCAGCGTGGTGAGTGTGCACGCAGGATTTATGCCGCTGCCTCGCACGGGTAGCAGAGGATCTCGCCGCTAGAATCCTAATTTCGTGGTATGTGGAGGCCCCCGAAACCTGCAGGCAGACATAACTCTCTCTCTCTCTCTCTCTCTCTCTCTCTCTCTCTCCCCGCTTCCCTTTGGCCCCAATATTGGCTCCGTGATAATGAGAAGCGCAAGGGGTCTTTTTCAAAAGAGAGGAAGAGAGGGAAGGAGAGGATAAATATGCCTCAGTCCTCCCCACAAGACGAATGGCTGCCACGGAGCCTCTGCTTGGCATCAGAATCTGTGGATTTGTGTAATGCTGCTCCGGCGGGTGGCATTGCTTTTGTTTGTAGCTTGGCTACAAGAGCCCAGATGTAAACCAACAATATTATTATTATTATTATTATTATTATTATTATTATTATTATTATTATTATT